>NC_057802.1:82050805-82091774 GCF_018294505.1 Triticum aestivum | reverse complement strand
CTCACGCGAGCCTGCGCCGCCCCACGGCCAACTCCGGCGCTATGCCGCGCCTCGGCGGCCGTCGCCCACTCACCCGGGTTCGCCCTGACGGGCGCGTACCCGCAGCTGCTTAGCCCAGTGCCCGCTAGGCTCCCCCAGAGCCACTGACCAGTGGCCCCACGCCCCTGAGAACAAAAAAAAGAATTAAAATATATATAAATAATAATAATAATAATAATAATATATTAAAAATAATTAATTAATTAAAGAATTAATTAACCTAATTAATTTTTGATTAATTAAACTAATCTAATTAAACTATTAGTTAATTAATTAATCAGTCAATGACAGGTGGGTCCCGCACGTCAGTTTGACCCAGTCAACGCCCTGTTGACTGCTGACATCATGCTAACGTCATGATGACGTCAGCAGGCACTATTCTAGATAATGTTGAATTAAATAAATTAAATACATTCTAAAATGATTTAAAACTTTAGAAAATCATATAAAATAAACCGTAGCTCAGATGAAAATACTTTCTACATGAAAGTTGCTCAGAACGACGAGACGAATCCGGATACGCAGCCCGTTCGTCCGCCACACATCCGTAGCATAGCAAACCTGTAACATTTCACCTCCGGTTCATATGTCCGAAAACGCGAAACACCGGGGATACTTTCCCGGATGTTTCCCCTTTCGCCGGTATCACCTATCCCTACGTTAGGTCACCCCTAGCACAACGTATCGCCGCGTCTTGCTTGGTGTTACATTTGATTGCTCTATTATTTATTGTGTTCCCCCTCCGTTACTTCTTTCCGGTAGACTCCGAGACCGCTGCCGATGTTCGTGTGTTCGACTACATCGAAGACGACCCCTCCTTCTTGTCTGAGCAACCAGGCAAGCCCCCCCCTTGATCACCAGATATCACCTACTCTTCTCTATACTGCTTGCATTAGAGTAGTGTAGTAATGTTACTGCTTTCCGTTAATCCTATTCTGATGCATAGCCTGTCCTTGCTCCTACTGTTGTTACCCTTACCTGCAATCCTACTTGCCTAGTATAGGATGCTAGTATTTCATCAGTGGCCCTACATTCTTGTCCGTCTGCCATGCTATATTACTGGGCCGTGATCACTTCGGGAGGTGATCACGGGTACATACTATATACATTATATACATGACACATGTGGTGACTAAAGTCGGGTCGGCTCATGGAGTACCCGCAAGTGATTCTGATGAGGGGGCTGAAAGGACAGGTGGCTCCACCCCTGTAGAGGTGGGCCTGGGTTCCTGACGGCCCCCGACTGTTACTTTGTGGCGGAGCGACAGGGCAGGTTGAGACCACCTAGGAGAGAGGTGGGCCTGGCCCTGGTCGGCGTTCGTGGATACTTAACACGCTTAACGAGATCTTGGTATTTGATATGAGTCTGGCCATTTGGTCTATACGCACTAACCATCTACGCGGGAGTAGTTATGGGTATCCCGGCGTCGTGGTATCAGCCGAAGCCTTCTTGACATCAGCGACTGAGTGGCGCGTGCCGTGTTGGACCGTGTTGACGTAACCGCCGTGATCGTGTGGGTTGCTAGGTCTGGTCGCGGCCGCGTTCGCAACGTGCAGGTGTGCATAGGGTGATGGGCCCAGACCCCTGCGCGCATAGGATTAGACCGGCGTGCTGACCGCTCTGTTGTGCTTAGGTAGGGCTGCGACGCGTTGATCTTACGAGGCCGGGCATGACCCAGAAAAGTGTGTCCGGCCAAATGGGATCGAGCGTGTTGGGTTATGTGGTGCACCCCTGCAGGGAAGTTTATCTATTCGAATAGCCGTATCCCTCGGTAAAAGGACGACCCGGAGTTGTACCTTGACCTTATGACAACTAGAACTGGATACTGAATAAAATACACCCTTCCAAGTGCCAGATACAACCCGGTGATCGCTCTCTAACAGGGCGACGAGGAGGGGATCGCCGGGTAGGATTATGCTATGCGATGCTACTTGGAGGACTTCCATCTACTCTCTTCTACATGCTGCAAGATGGAGATGACCAGAAGCGTAGTCTTCGACAGGACTAGCTATCCCCCTTTTATTTTGGCATTCTGCAGTTCAGTCCACTGATATGCCCCTTTACACATAACCATGCATATGTAATGTAGCTCCTTGCTTGCGAGTACTTTGGATGAGTACTCACGGTTGCTTCTCTCCCTCTTTTCCCCCTTTCCTTTCTATCTGGTTGTCGCAACAAGATGCTGGAGTCTAGGAGCCAGACGCCACCGTCGACGACGACACCTACGACACTGGAGGTGCCTACTACTACGTGCAGCCCGCTGACGACGACCAGGAGTAGTTAGGAGGATCCCAGGCAGGAGGCCTGCGCCTCGTTCGATCTATATCCCACTTTGTGCTAGCCTTCTTAAGGCAAACTTGTTTAACTTATGTCTGTACTCAAATATTGTTGCTTCCGCTGACTCGTCTATGATCGAGCACTTGTATTCGAGCCCTCGAGGCCCCTGGCTTGTATTATGATGCTTGTATGACTTATTTATGTTGTAGAGTTGTGTTGTGATATCTTCCCGTGAGTCCCTGATCTTGATCGTACACATTTGCGTGCATGATTAGTGTACGGTCAAATCGGGGGCGTCACAGCCTTGCTAGTCATCAATAGTGAATCCTTGTCGTGACAATATAAACCGCCATTTAACCAATCTGTGATGTATCCAGGTCCCAGGAGCAGCAACCTGAACCAAGACATGCTTGTGAAGCTCAAGGAGGTCTACACACTTGTCGAACAACTGTACACCGGAGCCCAGCGTGCATTGGCCACTGATACGTCTCCATCGTATCTACTTTTCCAAACACTTTTGCCCTTGTTTTGGACTCTAACTTGCATGATTTGAATGGAACTAACCCGGACTGACGCTGTTTTCAGCAGAATTGCCATAGTGTTATTTTTGTGCAGAAATAAAAGTTCTCGGAATGACCTGAAACTTCACGGAGAATATTTTTGGAATAAATAAAAAATATTGGCAAAAGAATCAACACCAGGGGCCCACACCCTGTCCACGAGGGTGGGGGCGCGCCTACCCCCTGGGCGCGCCCCCCTGTCTCGTGAGCCCCCTGAGGCTCCACTGACCTCAACTCCAACTCTATATATTCACGTTTAGGGAGAAAAAATCAGAGAGAAGGATTCATCGCGTTTTACGATACGGAGCCGCCGCCAAGCCCTAAATTCTCTCGGGAGGGCTGATCTGGAGTCCGTTTGGGGCTCCCGAGAGGGGAATCCGTCGCCGTCGTCATCATCAACCTTCCTCCATCACCAATTTCATGATGCTCACCGCCATGCGTGAGTAATTCCATCGTAGGCTTGCTGGACGGTGATGGGTTGGGATTTATCATGTAATCGAGTTAGTTTTGTTAGGGTTTGATCCCTAGTATCCATTATGTTTTGAGATTGATGTTGCTATGACTTTGCTATGCTTAATGCTTGTCACTAGAGCCCGAGTGCCATGATTTCAGATCTGAACCTATTATGTTTCCATGAATATATGTGAGTTCTTGATCCTATCTTGCAAGTCATTAGTCACCTACTATGTGTTATGATCCGGCACCCCGAAGTGACAATAATCGGGACCACTCCCGGTGATGACTGTAGTTTGAGGAGTTCATGTATTCACTAAGTGTTAATGCTTTGGTCCGGTACTCTATTAAAAGGAGGCCTTAATATCCCTTAGTTTCCAATAGGACCCCGCTGCCACGGGAGGGTAGGACAAAAGATGCCATGCAAGTTCTTTTCCATAAGCACGTATGACTAAATTCGGAATACATGCCTACATTACATTGATGAACTGGAGCTAGTTCTGTGTCACCCTATGTTATAACTGTTGCATGAAGAGTCGCATCCGACATAATTATCCATCACTGATCCAATGCCTACGAGCTTTTCACATATTGATCTTCGCTTAGTTACTTTTGCGTTGCCACTGTTACAGTTACTACAAAACTGCTACTGTTACTTTTGCCACCGTTATCGTTACTTCCATACTACTTTGCTACTAAATACTTTGCTACAGATATTAAGTCTTCCAGGTGTGGTTGAATTGACAACTCAACTGCTAATACTTGAGAATATTCATTGGCTCCCCTTGTGTCGAATCAATAAATTTGGCTTGAATACTCTACCCTCGAAAACTGTTGCGATCCCCTATACTTGTGGGTTATCAAGACTATTTTCTGGCGCCGTTGCCGGGGAGCATAGCTCTATTCTTTGAGTCACTTGGGATTTATATCTGCTGATCACTATGAGGAACTTGAAAGACGAAAAAACCAAGATTTATCCCTCAACTACGAGGGGAGGTAAGGAACTGCCATCTAGCTATGCACTTGATTCTCCTTCTGTTTTGAGTAAACTTGCGACACCTAAACCTGCTTCTGCTACTAATTCTGATATGTCGCATGTTATTGTTGATGCCACTTCTGCTATGCATGATACTTATGATGAAACTACTTCTATGCTTGATAATACTGTGCTACTAGGTGAATTTCTTGATGAACAACTTGTTAGGGCTAGAGAGAATGAAATTATTGAAACTGATAATATTGATGAAAGTGATGATGAAGATTCTCCCCCTAGATATGAATTGCCTGTCGTGCCTGAGGGTTATGTTATGGATGAAGAAACTACTAGAGATTTTCTTGCTTGCAATGATAGATATGATCTTAAGAAATTATTAGCTAAGCTGAAAGAAAAATCTTTGAATGCTAGAATGAAATATGGCCCTGCTTTTGCTACTTCACCTATCTGTATTTCTGATAAAGATTATGATTTCTCTGTCAATCCTGAGTTGATTACTTTCATTGAATCTGATCCTTTTCATGGCTATGAATCTGAAACTGTTGTGGCACATCTTACTAAGTTAAATGATATAGCCACCCTATTCACTCACGAGGAAAAAATTCGTTACTATTATATCCTTAAGCTATTTCCGTTCTCATTAAAGGTTGATGCTAAAACATGGTTTAATTCTCTTGATCCTGGTTGTGTGCATAGTCCCCAGGATATGATTTATTACTTCTCTGCTAAATATTTCCCTGCTCATAAGAAACAAGCTGTTTCAAGGGAAATATATAATTTTGTGCAAATTGAAGAAGAGAGTCTCCCACAAGCTTGGGAGAGGCTTCTCTAATCGCTTAATGCTTTGCCTGATCATCCTCTCAAGAAAAATGAAATATTGGATATCTTTTATAATGGACTAACCGATGCTTCCAGAGACCACCTGGATAGTTGTGCTGGTTGCGTTTTTAGGGAAATAACTGTTGATCAAGCTGAATTGCTATTGAATAATATGTTGACTAATGAAAATAATTGGACACTTCCTGAACCAACTCCTAAGACAACTCCGAAGAAAAGGGGTATTCTATTTCTCAGTCCTGAAGATATGCAAGAGGCAAAGAAATCTATGAAAGAAAAGGGTATTAAAGCTGAAGATGTTAAGAATTTACCACCTATGGAAGAAATACATGGTCTTGATAACCCGACACAGGTAGTAAAGGTAAATTCTGTCTATAGATTTGATGAAGGTGATATTCCTCGTTATAAGTCTACTAGCCAATGCTTAGATGAGTTTGATAATTTTATTGTTAAAGAAGAAAACTTCAATGCTTATGTTGGTAGACAATTGAAACGTAATGCTTATATGATTGAACACTTGAGTGATTATATGTCTAGAGTTAAAGGTGAACTTAAACTCATTACTAAACATGCTTCTATGGTTACCACTCAAGTAGAACAAGTGCTTAAGGCTCAAAATGATTTGCTCAATGAATTAAATAATAAGAAAAATGATAATTCTGTTAGAGTTATGACTAGAGGGGGTAAAATGACTCAGGAACCTTAGTATCCTGAGGGCCACCCTAAGAGAATTGAGCAAGATTCTCAGAGAACTAATGTTGATGCACCTAGTCCTTCTAAGAGGAAGAAAAAGAAAAATGATAGGACTTGCATGCTTCTAGTGAACCTGTTGTTGACACACCTAAGAATCCCAATGATATTTCTATTTCTGATGCTGAAACACAATCTGGTAATGAACATGAACCTAGTGATAATATTAATGATGATGTTCATGTTGATGCTCAACCTAGTAATGACAATGATGTAGAAACTGATAGGACAAATACATAGCAAATAGCACAACATTACATGGTAAGGATGAACAGGAGTGGGCCATTAACACGATCGCCCATATCTTCAAAAACACGTCCCATACAATATCATTTCTCTGGCCATATCATGAACAGTAAGTCAAATAAACAACCACACATACACTGATTGTCTTTCAGATTTCGGCATAATTCGTAAGTTCATGGCTTTCTTAATATGTAGCAATCACTAGATCTTGGTATTCATTGTTCCAAACAAGAATATGGTTTACTACATGGATTCTCTCAGAGAGTCAACAGACGCTCAGGATCTGATGCATCTTCAAAAATTCATGGATAGGTATTGAATTCTATAATGTTGAAATTAATTTGCATTTATATCTGGTTCAATAATTGATGTTGTGAAAATTCATCTTCATTTGTAGTGTGTTCGCATTGTGGAAAACTAAACAAGGGAACCTGTTCAAGAGGGAACTACCTCTACATCACGAGATCGTTTCTCCGGTAACACACTGAAATCCGTTATTTTCGGAAAATGTATCCAATAGTCTACAAATACTTTTTCTCACACTAGTCAAATGTTCAAGCTTCTAAATAAACCTCTTTCTATTTTTGTCCAAAGAAAAAAAACATCTAACACCGGTTAGGTTGTTCCTAATAGGACAAATACATGACTTCATTCTATACAAAAAAATTCAATGTCCTCAGCAACAAGCAGGGACCAACTTTTGTGGATACTATGTTTGCAGACACATGATCTCCATCTGCAAATCTACTGATAGTTGTGAAGATGCTCGCGAATTAGTACCAGTAAGTCTATCTTAATTAATATCTTCTACTCCACTGATATGGCACATTCTGATCTTAAAAATAATGTAGCTCATTTTAGAACCGAGGACCCCTGAACCGCTCCCTGCTGGTGAATTGTTGATGGTTCATAGATTTATCAGGGACTTCTTCCTGAATCACTACATCAATCCCATTGGTGATAATGAAGATTTCAGGATGCCTTCTCCTGAAATATTGGGTAAGAGTTAGCCGCTAAACATACACGCATGGATCCATTGTTTTCCATCTGATGAGGTATTCGTATTTCGTACACTATGATTAATTATGTAATGTATATATATGTCGACAAATCATTGAAATTTAGCTACCATTTGTTCAATTGCAATTGTTGAAAAATCTGATGAATGTTCTTCCTGTGGACACTATTTGTTCAATTGCATATTGTGGCGAATTTGCTTTTTGCATACCGATTCAAATGGGATATTTTTTGCTTTAACCTGGCAATTGCTCCGCACACGGTTCAACTAAATGAGTGTGTGCAATCCACATCGGAAAGCATAAGTCAATTGTAGCAGAACCATCGGTGATACACAGCAGATCGCAGATGATTTGTAGCACTACTACGTGTGCATAGGGGCTCCGGAACCGTGTGTGATACCACATTATCGCACACGAGAGCTCGGAGTAAACCGTGCCCAATGTAAAATACAATCTCAGTCGTAATTTTTTCAGGAAACGTGTGGGATCCTAAACGAAAAACACAAGTCACTCTTACCGCAACCGTCGGTGATACACAACGGTCTGCGACACTTGTATGTGTTCGAAGGGGCTCTTGAACCGTTTGTGATAGAACATTATCGCACACGGTAATTTTTCGGAAACGTGTGTGATGGATTCATGCATGGGAGACGAGTTCCGCAGAAAGCTCGTGTGCGATGGGGCACATATCGCACACAGTTCATATGTTGGCCCGTGTGCCTTAGATATTGTTTCCCAAATGGTTCATTACGACACACCGTTTGGTTTCACTGCGTTATTAGAAATGTTTAATCACCGATCCCACATGTGTGACAAAATTTAGTGTGTGCTGCATCGCAGACGATTACATTTTGGCAAGGTGTCTTCATTATGGCTCCCTATCCCTGACGGTTTTTGGGTCGTGTGGGACGACCCCCGTATCGCACACACTCACTTGGCGACGGTTTAAAATGCCGCTGCGGAAATGGGTTGAAAACCATTTGTATAGCACCTCGCTCTACTAGTGTCCTATCAGATATAGGACACCCATAAACCACAAAAATATTATTTTAAATGTTATTTTCCTATTTTATTTAAAGGCTTTTTCTTGAGGCCAGGAATGGTCTTTTATAGGTTAAAATTATTTAATATTTTACAAATTATTGAGAAAATTTAGGGAAACTCAGTGGACATTGATACGTCTCCGTCGTATCTACTTTTCCAAACACTTTTGCCCTTGTTTTGGACTCTAACTTGCATGATTTGAATGGAACTAACCCGGACTGACGCTGTTTTCAGCAGAATTGCCATGGTATTATTTATGTGCAGAAACAAAAGTTCTCGGGATGACCTGAAACTCCACGGAGATTATTTTTGGAAATAATAAAAAATACTGGCGAAAGAATCAAGGCCAGGGGGCCCACACCCTTGCCACGAGGGTGGGGGGCGCGCCCCCGGCCTCGTGGGCCCCTTGGAGCTCCACCGACCTCAACTCCAACTCCATATATTCATGTTCGGGGAGAAAAAATCAGAGAGAAGGATTCATCACGTTTTACGATACGGAACCGCCGCCAAGCCGTAAACTCTCTCGGGAGGGCTGAGCTGGAGTCCGTTCGGGGCTCCGGAGAGGGGAATCCGTCGTCCTCGTCATCATCAACCATCCTCCATCACCAATTTCATGATGCTCACCGCCGTGCGTGAGTAAGTCCATCGTAGGCTTGCTGGACGGTGATGGGTTGGATGAGATTTATCATGTAATCAAGTTAGATTTGTTAGCGTTTGATCCCTAGTATCCACTATGTTCTGAGATTGATGTTGCTATGACTTTGCTATGCTTAATGCTTGTCACTAGGGCCCGAGTGCCATGATTTCAGATCTGAACCTATTATGTTTTCATGAATATATGTGAGTTCTTGATCCTATCTTGCAAGTCTATAGTCACATACTATGTGTTATGATCCGGCAACCCCGAAGTGACAATAATCGGGACCACTCCCGGTGACGACCATAGTTTGAGGAGTTCATGTATTCACCATGTGTTAATGCTTTGGTCCGGTACTCTATTAAAAGGAGGCCTTAATATCCCTTAGTTTCCATTAGGACCCCGCTGCCACAGGAGGGTAGGACAAAAGATGTCATGCAAGTTCTTTTCCATAAGCACGTATGACTATATTCAGAATACATGCCTACATTACATTGATGAATTGGAGCTAGTTCTATGTCACCCTATGTTATGACTGTTACATGATGAACCACATCCGGCATAATTCTCCATCACCGATCCAATGCCTACGAGCTTTTCACATATTGTTCTTTGCTTATTTACTTTTCCGTTGCTACTGTTACAATCACTACAAAACCCAAAAATATTACTTTTGCTACCGTTACCGCTACTTCCATATTACTTTGCTACTAAATACTTTGCTGCAGATATTAAGTTATCCAGGTGTTGTTGAATTGACAACTCAACTGCTAATACTTGAGAATATTCTTTGGCTCCCCTTGTGTCGAATCAATAAATTTGGCTTGAATACTCTACCCTCGAAAACTGTTGCGACCCCCTATACTTGTGGGTTATCAAGACTATTTTCTGGCGCTGTTGCCGGGGAGCATAGCTCTATTCTTTGAGTCACTTGGGATTTATATCTGCTGGTCACTATGAAGAACTTGAAAGACACGAAAACAAAAATTTATCCCTCAACTACGAGTGGAGGTAAGGAACTGCCATCTAGCTCTGCACTTGATTCACCTTCTGTTTTGAGTAAGCTTGCGACACCTAAACCTGCTTCTGCTATTAATTCTGATATGTCGCATGTTATTGATGATGCCACTTCTGCTATGCATGATACTTATGATGAAACTACTTCTATGCTTGATACTATTGTGCCACTTGGTGAATTTGTTGATGAACAACTTGCTAGGGCTAGAGAGAATGAAATTGTTGAAACTGATAATATTGATGAAAGTGATGATGAAGGCTCTCCCAATAAATATGAATTGCCTGTTGTGCCTGAGGGCTATGTTATGCACGAAGAAACTGCTAGAGACTTACTTGCTTGCAATGATAGAAGTGATCTTAAGAAATTATTAGCTAAGCTTAAACAAAAAACTCTGAATGCTAAAATGAAATATGATCCTGCTTATGCTACTTCACCTATCTTTGTTACCGATAAGGATTATGAATTCTCTATTGATCCTGATATAATTACTTTGGTTGAATCTGATCCTTTTTATGGCTATGAATCTAAAACTGTTGTGGCACATCTTACTAAATTAAATGATATAGCCACCCTGTTCACTAATGATGAGAAAACTCGCTACTTTTATATCCTTAAAATATTTCCTTTCTCATTAAAGGGTGATGCTAAGATATGGTTAATTCTCTAGATCCTGGTTGTGTGCGTAGTCCCCAGGATATGATTTATTACTTCTTTGCTAAATATTTCCCTGCTCATAAGAAACAAACTACTTTAAGGGAAATATATAATTTTGTGCAAATTGAAGAAGAGAGTCTCCCACAAGCTTGGGGGAGGCTTCTCCTATTACTTAATGCTTTGCCTGATCATCCTCTTAAGAAAAATGAAATACTTGATATCTTTTATAATGGACTAACCGATGCTTCCAGAGACCACGTGGATAGTTGTGCTGGTTCTGTTTTCAGGGAAAGAACACCAGATGAAGCTGAAATTCTATTGAATAATATGGTGACAAATGAAAATAATTGGACACTTCCCGAACCAACTCCTAAGCCAACTCCGAAGAAAAGGGGTGTTCTATTTCTCAGTCCTGAAGATATGCAAGAGGCAAAGAAATCTATGAAAGAAAAAGGTATTAAAGCTGAAGATGTTAAGAATTTACCTCCTATTGAAGAAATACATGGTCTTAATTTACCGCCTGTTGAAGAAATATATGATCCTAATCCATTACCTATTGAAGAAACTCATGGTCTTGATAACCCGACACAGGTAGTAAAGGTAAATTCTCTCTATAGATTTGATGAAGGTGATATTCCTCGTTATAAGTCTGCTAGCCAATGCTTAGATGAGTTTGATAATTTTATTGTCAAACAAGAAAACTTCAATGCTTATGTTGGTAGACAATTAAAACACAATGCTTATATGATTGAACACTTGGGTGATTATATGTCTAGAGTTAAAGGTGAACTTAAACTCATTAGTAAACATGCTTCTATGGTCACCACTCAAGTAGAACAAGTACTTAAAACTCAAAATGATTTTCTCAATGAATTAAATAGTAAGAATAATGACTATGCTGTTAGAGTGGCTACCATAACTGGTAAAATGACTCAGAAACCTTTGTATCCTGAAGGCCATCCTAAGAGAATTGAGCAAGATTCTCAGAGTAATAATATTGATGCACCTAGTCCTTCTAAAAAGAAGAAAAAGAAAAATGATAGGACTTTGCATACTTCTAGTGAACCTATTGCTGAAACACCTGAGAATCCAAATGATATTTCTATTTCTGATGCTGAAACACAATCTAGTAATGAACATGAAACTAGTGAAAATGTTAATGAAGATGTTCATGATGGTGCTCAACCTAGTAATGATAATGATGTAGGAACTGAACCTGCTGTTAATCTTGATAACCCACAATCAAAGAGTCAACGTTATGATAAGAGAGACTTTGTTGCTAGGAAGCACAGTAAAGAAAGAGAACCATGGGTTCAGAAACCCATGCCTTTTCCTCCTAAACCATCCAAGAAAAAGGATGATGAGGATTTTGAGCGTTTTGCTGAAATAATTAGACCTATCTTTTTGCGTATGCGTTTGGATGATATGCTTAAAATGAATCCTTATGCTAAGTAAGAAAGATATTGTTACTAATAAGAGAAAGATACCGGAAGCTCAAATTTCCACCATGCTTGCTAATTATACTTTTGAGGGTCGAATACCAAAGAAACTTGGAGACCCAGGAGTACCAACTATACCATGCTCCATTAAAAGAAACTATGTTAAAACTGCTTTATGTGATCTTGGAGCCGGTGTTAGTGTCATGCCTCTCTCTTTATATCGTAGACTTGATTTAAATAAGTTGACACCTACTGAAATATCTTTGCAAATGGCCAATAAATCAACTGCTATACCTATCGGTATTTGTGAGGATGTGCCTGTTGTGGTTGCAAACGTTACTATCTTAACGGACTTTGTTACTCTTGATATTCCCGAGGACGATAGTATGTCTATTATTCTTGGTAGACCCTTTTTGAATACTACAGGGGCTGTTATTGATTGCAACAAAGGCAATGTCACTTTTCATGTTAATGGTAATGAGCATACGGTACACTTTCCGAGGAAACAGCCTCAAGTCCACAGTATCAATTCTATTGGAAAAACTCCATCGATTATTATTGGAGGTTTTGAATTTCCTCTTCCTACTGTCAAGAAGAAATACGATATTCTTATTATTGGGGACGTGCATATCCCCGTTGAGGTAACCTAGTGCTATTCAAAAATTCTCTGGTTTCATGCGATTCGGAATGAGTTTGTTAACAAGACTTGATCAACCTTGTTAGTGGATTCCTTTTGATGAGCATGAGATGGATGAAGTTAGAAAGCACAACTCTCTGTACCCTCCTTTTACTTTCTGTTATTTAGAATAAATAAAGCAAAAATAGTATTTTCTGTCTGTTTTCTGAATTATCCTTGCAATAAAAATACCCTGAAAACAAAAAGTTCTCCAAATGCCTTGAAATTGAAATATGTTTTTTTGTATAATATTTAAGAATTGGCACTGAGAACACACCAGGGGGAGCCACCACCTAGCCACGAGGGTCCAGGGCGCGCCCACCCCCTGGGTGCGCCCCCTACCTCGTGGGCCCCACATGGCCCCCTCCACTTATTCCAGCACCCACACACTTCGTCTTCCTCCAGAAAATATCACCACATAGCTCAAACTCGTGTTCTAGCTCGTTTTGCTGCGATTTTCGATCTCCTTGCTCAAAGCTCCATTCACAAAACTGCTTTGGGGGATTGTTCTTCGGTATGTGACTCCTCCAATGGTCCAATTAGTTTTTGTTCTAGTGCTTTATTTATTGCAAATTTTTGCTGCTTAGGTGACCCTGTTCTTGAGCTTGCATGTCAAATTTATTTGGTCCCAAGTAGTTTTAATGCATGATATAGTGTCTAGGCACTTGTGGGAGTAGTTGCTATCAATTTTGTTGAGCTTAGTTCACTTTTATTTTGAGTTACTAAAAATTTCAGAAATTTTTCAGACGAAGAAATATGTTTAGGAAAATGTACCAAGGTGGTTCTTCAAGGAAGCAAGCACCAAGGGTCGCGATACGTGAGCCGGACTATGAACTACCAAGAGAAGCTCAAGTGTGGCCTTGTGAATGGCCGTCAGAAGATTTTATGGTCCGAGCAGGCATTAAGGAGGAATTTGACGCGTATGTGCGTAATGCTGAACTCGAGGGCTTCGTGTCAGATAAGTGCCCCCAACATTACTACCTAACTGACTCCTTTGTGAGAAGGTTTAAATTTACATCATCACACAATTCTCACATGGTCCTGTTTGATCTGTATGATAAATCTTATACCATGGATTTAGAGGATTTTAATACTGCTTGTAAACTCCCGCAGTGGGGTAATACTAGTGAACCTCGCAAATCTGAATATAAAGACTTTCTTACTAGTATAATTGTGGGGGAATCTAGGGAAATCATGCAAGCTACCATAGGGAGCATTCATTTTCCTGCCATACATTATTTTGCTCTCTTTATAGGTAGATGCATTAACAGTAAGGACGAGGCATGTCACATGTGCGTTCCCGATCTTAGTGTTCTCAAGAGTGCTTTATTAGGAGATAAACAATATAACTTGGGAGCTATTGCTGCATGAAGGTTGCATCATAACAGTATTAGCGGAGATTTGTTTGGTGGAATTTATGCATCCCATTTAGCTAATTTTCTTGAGGTGCCCATTCGTGAAAATGATATGGAGTTGCCTCCTGCTTATCTAGATTTTAATGCTATGGTTCGTCATCAGTTTGTTGAGAGGAATGAACAATCTCTCCAGTACTGACTAATCTTTGACAAATGTCGTGCTGTCCATATTACTCTCTCTACTCCTACTTTCTTTGACTTTCAGGCAAAAAGGAGATATGTTATAACCAGGGAGGAGGCGAACGAATATGAGAGGAGGATGGAGGCATCTCGCCTCCAAGCTGCAGCTCTTGAGGCAGTAGCTGCTGCATCTCAGTATGACCACAGTTACAACTTCGGATATCCGCCAGGCCATCCATGGGCATAGACCAACTTAGGCCAAAAGCCAAAGCTTGGGGGAGTACGTATTTCTCACCGACATTACATTCATGTTCACACACTCATTCTAGTTGTCGGTGCTCATACTTTTTCATTGTACTATCCATGCTAGTTTATTTTCTTTTCTAGTCTTCTTCTTGTGTGTTTGGAAAACCTTAAGAAAAACAAAAAAAATTAGTTTTTAGCTAGTTTACTTTCCATGCCTGAAGTAGTAATAATTAAAAGAAAACCCAAAAAGATTTATCGTTCTTCTTTTGCTTGTTGGGAGCTTTCCTGTGTAAATAGTTTTATTTCTTTTCTTTTCTTTGGGGGTCGAGAGGAGAAGACCATGATGAAAATGTTAAGTGGCTCCCATATGCATTATTGTTGATTTAACCAAGAGCCCATATTACCTTGTCTTCTCCCTTGTATTAAATGCTTCCAGATTCTAGCTTAGTCCAATGCACGTGCATTGTTATTATTATCCACACCGTTCGGTCGTGCAAGTGAAAGGCAATAATTACGATATATGATGGACTGATTGAGATGAGAGAAGCTGGTATGAACTCGACCTCTTTTGTTATTGTATATATGATTAGTTAATCGTTCCTGATTCAGCCTATTATGAATGAAACATGTTTGCAATGACAATTAGAGATTATAGTTTCTCATGCCATGCTTAATTAGCTAGGAGTTTATAATGGTTTACCTTGCGTGTCAACATGCTATTAAAATGGTTGTGATGTGGTATGATAGGATGGTATCCTCCTTTGAACGATTCGAGTGGCTTGACTTGGCACATGTTCATGCATGTAGTTGAAACAAAATCAACATAGCCTCCATGATATTTATGTTCATGGTGAATTATATCCTACTCATGCTTGCGTTCAGTGTTGATTAATTTTAGTGCATGTTCATGACTGTTGTCGCTCTCTAGTTGGTCGCTTCCCAGTCTCTTTCTAGCCTTCACTTGTACTAAGCGGGAATACTGCTTGTGCATCCACTTCCATAAACCCCAAAAGTTGTTCCATATGAGTCCACCATACCTTCCTATATGCGGTATCTACCTGCCGTTCCAAGTAAATTTGTATGTGCCAAACTCTAAACCTTCAAATGAAATTCTGTTTTGTATGCTCGAATAGCTCATGTATCAACTAGGGTTGTCTGTATCTTCCATGCTTGGCGGGTTATTCTCAAGAGGAGTGGACTCTGCTCCTCACTCACGAGAAAATGGCTGGTCACCGGGATGCCCAGTCCCATGCTCAAACCAAATCAAAATAATTGCATACAAAACTCTCCCAGGACTGTTGTTAGTTGGAGGCACCCGTTGTTTCGGGCAAGCCATGGATTGATGCTTGTTTGTGGTCGGGGAGTATAAACTTTACCATTCTGCTTGGGAACCGCCTATAATGTGGGTAGCATGGAAGATATCGAGATCTCTCGGTTGTTATGTTGACAATGAAAGTATACCTCAAAATATTATTTATCTCTATTTCAAAACCGAGCTCTGGCACCTCTACAAATCCCTGCTTCCCTCTGCGAAGGGCCTATCTATTTACTTTTATGTTGAGTCATCCTCCTCTTATTAAAAAGCACCAGTTGGAGAGCACCGCTATCATTTGCATCCATTACTATTAATTTACATTGAGTATGACTATGACTGGATCTCTTTTACCATGAATTACAATGTTTAGTCACTCCTTGATCTTCAGAGGTGCTCTGCATTTATGTTTTGCGGTCTCAGAAAGGGCTAGCGAGATACCATCTTGTTATATCATATTATGATTATTTTGAGAAAGTGTTGTCATCCGAGATTTATTATTATTGCTCGCTAGTTGATTATGCCATTGATATGAGTAAACATGAGACCTAAACGTTATTGTGAATATGGTTAGTTCATAATCTTTGCTGAAAACTTGAATGCTGGCTTTACATATTTGCAACAACAAAAGCAAATAGAGTCTGTAAAAGTTTTTCTTTATCACATTCAGTTTATCAACTGAATTGCTTGAGGACAAGCAAAGGTTTAAGCTTGGGGGAGTTGATACGTCTCCATCGTATCTAGTTTTCCAAACACTTTTGCCCTTGTTTTGGACTCTAACTTGCATGATTTGAATGGAACTAACCCGGACTGACGCTGTTTTCAGCAGAATTGCCATGGTGTTATTTTTGTGCAGAAATAAAAGTCCTTGCAATTACCTGAAACTTCACAGAGAATATTTTTGGAGTAAATAGAAAATACCAGCGAAAGAATCAACACCAGGGGGCCGACACCCTATCCACGAGGGTGGGGGCGCGCCTACCCCCTTGGGCGCGCCCCTTGTCTTGTGGGCCCCCTGAGGCTCCTCCGACCTCAACTCCAACTCCATATATTCACATTCGGGGAGAAAAAATCAGAGAGAAGGATTCATCGCGTTTTACGATACGGAGCCGCCGCCAAGCCCTAAACTCTCTCGGGAGGGCTGATCTGGAGTTCGTTCGGGGCTCCGAAGAGGGGAATCCGTCGCCATCGTCATCATCAATCTTCCTCCATCACCAATTTCATGATGGTCACCGCCGTGCGTGAGTAATTCCATCGTAGGCTTGCTGGACGGTGATGGGTTGGATGAGATTTATCATGTAATCGAGTTAGTTTTGTTAGGGTTTGATCCCTAGTATCCATTATGTTTTGAGATTGATGTTGCTATGACTTTGCTATGCTTAATGCTTGTCACTAGGGCTCGAGTGCCATGATTTCAGATCTGAAGCTATTATGTTTCCATGAATATATGTGAGTTGTTGATCATATCTTGCAAGTCATTAGTCACCTACTATGTGTTATGATCCGGCAACCCCGAAGTGACAATAACCGGGACCACTCCTGGTGATGACCGTAGTTTGAGGAGTTCATGTATTCACTAAGTGTTAATGCTTTGGTCCGGTACTCTATTAAAAGGAGGCCTTAATATCCCTTAGTTTCCAATAGGACCCCGCTGCCACGGGAGGGTAGGACAAAACATGTGAGGCAAGTTCTTTTCCATAAGCACGTATGACTATATTCGGAATACATGCCTACATTACATTGATGAACTGGAGCTAGTTCTGTGTCACCCTATGTTATAACTGTTGCATGAAGAATCGCATCCGACATAATTATCCATCACTGATCCAATGCCTACGAGCTTTTCACATATTGATCTTCGCTTAGTTACTTTTCCGTTGCCACTGTTACAATTACTACAAAACTGCTACTGTTACTTTTGCCACCATTACCATTACTTCCATACTACTTTGCTACTAAATACTTTGCTGCAGATATTACACTAGTAGAAAAAGGGCCTTTAGTCCCGGTTCATAAGGGCCCTTAGTCCCGGTTCTGGAACCGGGACTAAAGGGTTGTTACTAAAGCCACCCCCTTTAGTCCCGGTTCTTACACGAACCGGGACTAAAGGCCCTCCACGTGGCCGCTGCCTGGAGGTCCACCTTTAGTCCAGGTTGGTAACACGAACCGGTACTAAATGAAATTTTATGATTTTTTTGAATTTCTTTTGAATTTTTGAATTTTTTTATTTTCAAATTTCTGAATTTTTTTAACCTCTAATCACCCCTCATCACTGCTCAATTTAACCTCTAATCTCTAATCACCCCTCATCATTCCAAATCATCTAACTTCCCGGACGGTCACCCATCCTCTCACTACTCCAGCCTGAGCACGCTCAACTTCCGGGTTCTATTCTCCCTCGTTTCCAAGTCTGCACTTGTTGTTTTCCTGACAATAGTAAGATGTCAATCCTATTAACCCTCAGGAATTTAGCTTGAGCATGAAGTCACACATTTCACTGTTTGAGTTTGAAACTTTTGTTCTAAAAAACAATAAGTATTTAGTAACACTAATATTTCTTGAATAAGTAGTTTGACCATAGTTTGACCACAGTTTGACCACATTTGACCAAAATTCAAAAAAACTAAAATAATTATTTCGTAACACTAAAATTTCTTGAATAATTAGTTTGACCATTGTTTGACCACAGTTTGACCAGATTTGTCCAAAATTCAAAAAAACTGAAATAATTATTTAGTAACACTAATATTCTTGAATAATTATTTAGTAACACTAATACTTCTTGAATAAGTAGTTTGACCATAGTTTGACCAGATTTAACAAAAAAAACAGAAATTTGAGCATAACTTTTTTCCTTTTAGAATTTGAGGATTCTAAAAATTTGCAAACAGGCCGTAGGGTGTCAAAATCGGATGCGGATTTTTGTGCTGAACATTTTGATATATTCTACGTTTTTTGTCACATCGTATGCAAAAGTTATAGCCGTTTTACATTTTCCCTACACTTTTTGCAAAACATGTCCAAATTTAAGTTTTTAAATTTTCCTAACTAGTACATGTAGTAACATAACTACATCTGGAAGGATTTTAATTTTTGAAGTTTGTATCATTTTCTTTTGCTTTTTACAAAACTAAAAAGGCGATCCAAGGGGGGGGTAGAGTTTGAAAATGGGACCTTTAGTACCGGTTCGTGCCACGAACCGGTACTAATGCCTCAAACCCCATTAGTACCTGTTGGTGGCTCGAACCGGGACTAAAGGTCTAACCTTTAGTACTGGTTGGTGCCACGAGCCGGTACTAATGGGCATCGCACCCTTTAGTCCCGGTTCGTGGCACCATCCGAGACTAAAGGTCCCATTTGAACCGGGACTAATGCCTATATGGTGCCCTAGCCGCTCGAACCGGGACTAATGCTCACATTAGTCCCGGTTCGTAATGCAACCGGGATTAATGCTCTTTTCTGGCCGAACCAAAGCCCTATTTTCTACTAGTGTTAAGTCTTCCAGGTGTGGTTGAATTGACAACTCAACTACTAATACTTGAGAATATTCTTTGGGTCCCCTTGTGTCGAATCAATAAATTTGGGTTGAATACTCTACCCTCGAAAACTGTTGCGATCCCCTATACTTGTGGGTTATCAACCACAATTTCTCCAACGAATCAAGCGCCTTCTCTGGTTATAGATGTCTTGAAAAAACTTTCTATGCTACCTACCAGGGTTTGATGAAATGAAGCGGTCGTCTGCAAGAGCCGGTGTTGTGATGGCTTTGAGCCGGGCCAAGGCATGGGTACCAGAGCTTGACCCATCTGAGGTAGCCACTGGGTACCCAAGTTTGAAGGAAGATGGTACGCCGTTTGACCAGAAAGACTTCTCGGCTTGCGTGAAAGAGATACGTATGATGGCGACTATGATTGCCAATGATTCAGACCTTGCAAAGTACCATCCGGCTTATAACAAGGAGAATCAGAAGATGCCAACCCCAGCATATAGAGTGATGGACTTAATCCCCCCAATCCGTAAGCACACTTTTGCACCTGAAGTTGAGCCGTCTATTCTTATAGATGACGAGGCTGAATTTCAAGCTTTTTCTAGCATCGATTGGTCATCACCAAATTTTTAGACGGCAGAGGAGGACGAAGAACTGGAAAGGGATGACCCGGAAGCCTCCAGTCAGCAAGGCCAAGAAGATTGAACCGCCGGGCGATTTATATATTTGAACCTTGAAAAAACACTTGATCTTATTCGGCTCAAGGAGCCATGTAATAGGGTAGTAAAAACTTGAATCTGCCGTGCCATCGTGCACTTTTCTGATTTTTTATGCAAGATTGCTGATCTCCATTGTGAGAAAACATCACTTTATGCTTATGAGAACATTTGATTTATGCCGATCTGATCAAGTACTGTCCTGCACACAAAGAAAGTACAAATACCCTGGCGGCTTACCACCGGACGGGTCATGATACCCCATTGAAGCCACTGAGGACGAATAGTCCATAACCAGGGCCGGTCTGACAATTGTTAAATAAGATGTCATACCTGTAGTATATGTTTAGACTGTCGGCTTATCAGCTTCATATAGTTAGAGGTGTTTAGAGGTGTGACTGTAAACATAAGAGTATGATACTCTGGCGACTTAGAGTCTGCTATCCTGGCGGGTTATAGAGACCCAAAAGATGCTTCAAATATGAGCCATAAGTAGGGCAGCTGGGTCCAACTTGTAAAAAACCAGAAGTCAAAGAAGAAATCATAGAATATAAATAAGAAATCAAAAGAAATTCAAGGCTTTTGTAGGCTGCCAAGCCAAAGTGTCTTCTTCGATGAAACTAGCCTGAGCCACTGGAAGGTACGTGCATTCCGTGAGCCTGACTCACAGTACCAAATCGACATTTGAACCCAGATAAAGTCAGGTCTTTCTCAAAGACATATCAGGAGTACGCGGGGTCACAGTAACAGCACACATCACGGGCCGATTTATCCAAGTTTCAAGGAAGGCGGCTTATGAAGCCTGGATCTATCCTGACTATCTGTAAGCCGTGCTCTCGCATGACAAGCCGCCGTTTGAACCTTAACAAGCTCAGATCTTGGTCGAATACGCCGTAAAGATTGATCATTAAGAGTTCGACGGGTCAAACGGGATTACCCGATGGAGTGGAAGCAGCTGGTATACAGGTAGAATGATCCAGAAAGGTTATGTCCTCTTTGGTCGAATATGCCTATCTTTGGACAGATAACCTGGTCAAGAGGGTAGTAACGCTATGTTCTCTTTGGTCAAATACGCCTATGTTTGAACAGGAAGCCCCCAAGTGACATACTGACAAGTCGTGCTCGTCAGGGACCTATGTTTGAGCCGTGCTGTGCATCCAACTCTCTTTGGTCCCTGAAGTTTGGGCGTAGAGCCTCTTAAATGAATATGATGATAAAGACTCGGCTTCGAGGAAGTGAAACGACAAAGGCCCTGAATTATCAGGGATGCCGGCTTTATTATACTGCTTATAATATAGGGATAATTAGATTTATGCCCCTAGTTGTGTCCCACTCGTCTGTTTTACCCCTAATTCCCAAAAGTCACCGGTTCTGTCCAAGTCACTTTGCACTTCGTATGCTTTTGCCCTTTGACCGTTTGACCGTCAGTTTGAAAAATTCATAACTAATTCATACTAAATCAGAAAAATGCAAACAAGATACCAAAATGTTCGGAAAAACATCACCTATATGCCAGTGTCATTTGCATTCATGAAAAAGTGTTGGAAAATGCACATCCGAGTTTTAGCTCTTTTGATACCACCATGAATAGTAAAATCTAAAAATTTCAAAAAAAATTAAAAAAATAGGAGGGCAAAGAACGACAAATGTTCTAAGTGCCTGCCAAGTTTCATCAGGGAATAACATTCGTGGGTGCCGCGGCAAAAAAAAACAACCAGCACTCCAAAATAGATTATTTTTTTGCCACGACTTCCATGAATGTCATTCCCTGATGAAACTTGGCAAGCACTTAGAACATTTGTCGATCTTTGCCCTCCTATTTTTTTGAATTTTTTTAGATTTTACTATTCATGGTGGTATCAAAAGAGCTAAAACTCGGATGTGCATTTTCCAACACTTTTTTCATGAATGCAAATGACACTCGCATATAGGTGATGTTTTTCTGAACATTTTGGTATCTTATTTGCATTTTTATGATTTAGTATGAATTAGTTATGAAGTTTTCAAACTGAAGGTCAAACGGTCAAAGGGCAAAAGCATAAGAGGAGCAAAGTGACTTGGACAGAACCGGTGACTTTTGGAAATTAGGGGTAAAACAGATGAGTGGGACACAACTAGGGGCAAAAATCTAATTATCCCTATAATATATACATCAAGTAACTATGTACATCATGAGAGCCGGTGGCTCAAGTATAGTAGGGCCGAAGATGAGCTATATTCCACGGCCGACGGGTCTCCTCCTCCGACTTGCGTGAGTCCTTGTGGTCTCGAACGTCAATAAGATAGTATGACCCATTATGCAGATTCTTGCTGACCACAAACGGTCCTTCCCAAGGCGGCGATAGTTTCTGCATATCCTTTTGGTCCTGGATGAGCCGGACCACTAAGTCGCCTTCCTGAAAGGTTCTGGTTTTGACCCGGCGGCTGTGATAACGACGTAGGTCTTGCTGATAAATCACCGAACGAGCCGCCGCGAGATCACGCTCGTCATCCAATAGGTCAAGTGCATCTTGACGTGCCTTTTCATTGTCAGCCTCAACGTAAGCTGCCACTCGGGGTGAATCGTGACGGATGTCACTAGGGAGAACCGCCTGTGCTCCATAAACCATGAAGAAAGGTGTGTAACCCGTTGATCTATTGGGGGTTGTATTGATAATCCATAACATTGAGGGTAAATCCTCTACCCAACAACCCGGCATTCTTTGCAAAGGAACCATAAGCCGGGGCTTGATACCTCACAGAATCTCTTGATTTGCTCGTTCCGCCTGACCATTGGATTGAGGGTGAGCCACAGAGGAAATGTCAAGCCAGATATGCCCCCGTTGACAAAATTCCTTCATGGCGCCTTTAGAGAGATTAGTACCATTATCTGTTATAATGCTATGTGGAAAGCCAAAACGGAAGATCACCTTCTTCATGAATTGAACCGCCGTTGCTGCATCACACTTACTAACCGGCTCTGCTTCAACCCACTTAGTAAACTTATCAACTGCCACCAAAAGGTGGGTCTTCTTATCCTTGGACCTCTTAAAAGGCCCAACCATATCAAGCCCCCAAGTTGCAAATGGCCAAGTAATTGGAATCATCCTCAATTCTTGAGCCGGCACATGAGCCCGTCGTGAAAACTTCTGACAACCGTCACATTTGCTTACCAAATCCTCAGCATCAGCATGAGCCGTCAACCAACAGAACCCATGGCAAAAAGCCTTGGCTACAAGAGATTTAGAGCCGGCATGATGGCCACAATCTCCTTCGTGAATCTCCCGTAGAATCTCACAGCCTTCTTCAGGAGAGACGTAACGCTGAAACGCCCCTGTGACACTGCGATGGTGCAACTCCCAATTGACATTGCCACTGCAACGCCCCTGTCTAGCCAAGATCTCATCCTCTGGCAACTCACCCTGGGTCATGTAAGCCAAATACGGAACCGTCCAATCAGGAATAGCATGAAGAGCCGCCACCAATTGTGCTTCCGGGTCAGGGACAACAAGATCCTCCTCTGTAGGCAATTTGACAGAAGGGTTAAGAAAAAATATCCAGGAACGTGTTAGGTGGCACCGGCTTACGCTGAGACCCTAACCGGCTTAAAGTATCAGCCGCCTCATTCTTCCTGCAATCAATATGCTCAACTTGATAACCCTTGAAATGACCCACAATAGCATCAACCTCTCGGGGATAAGCCGCCATGAGTGGATCCTTAGAATCCCAGGTGCCAGAGACTTGTTGAGCTACCAGATCTGAATCGCCAAAACACCTCAGCCGGCTTAAATTCATCTCTTTAGCCATCCGAAGACCATGGAGCAGGGCCTCATACTCAGCTGCGTTGTTAGTACAAGGGAACATTAGCCGAAGAACATAAGAAAATTTATCACCTCGTGGGGAAGTCAAGACAACTCCAGCCCCCGAGCCCTCCAACTGCCTGGATCCATCAAAGTGAATAGTCCAATATGTGTTATCTGGCTTTTCCTTAGGTGCCTGCAACTCTGTCCAGTCATTGATGAAATCCACAAGTGGTTGGGACTTGATGGACGTACGAGGAACATACTTTAAACCATGAGGTCCAAGCTCAATGGCCCATTTAGCAACCTGGCCTGTGGCTTCCCTGTTTTGGATGATGTCCCCTAAAGGAGCAGAGCTAACCACAGTAATGGGATGGCCCTGAAAATATTGCTTGAGCTTCCGGCCTGCCATGAAAACCCCATACACAAGCTTCTGCCAGTGTGGATATCTCTATTTGGACTCAATAAGCACCTCACTGACGTAGTAAATTGGCCGTTGAACCAGGTATTCCTTGCCTGCCTCTTTCCTTTCCACCACAATAGCTACACTGACGGCCCGGCTATTGGCAGCCACATATAGCAACAGAGGCTCCTTATCAATAGGGGCAGCAAGAACGGGCGGCTTAGCCAACTGTTTCTTCAGATCCTCAAACGCTTGATTAGCAGCATCACTCCAAACGAAATGATCTGTCTTCTTCATCATCTGATAAAGAGGAATCGCCTTCTCACCTAACCGGCTTATAAACCGGCTTAGAGCTGCAATACGACCCACCAGACGCTGAACATCATTAACACATGCCGGCTTAGCTAACGAAGTTATGGCTTTGATTTTCTCCGGGTTAGCTTCAATGACTCTGTTGGAAACCAGAAAGCCCAAGAGCTTGCCTGCTGGTACACCAAAAACACACTTGGCCAGGTTAACCATCATCTTGTAGACCCGGAGATTGTCAAACGTCTCCTTTAAATCATCAATCAAGGTCTCCTTCTTCCTGGATTTTACCACAATGTCATCTACATAAGCATGAACATTACGCCCAATCTGATTGTGAAGGAAATTTTGCACACACCGCTGATAAGTCGCCTCTGCACTCTTGAGCCCAATAGGCATAGACACATAGCAGAAGGCTCCAAATGGAGTAATGAAAGTTGTCTTCTCCTGGTCCTTAACTGCTATCTTGATCTGATGATAACCAGAATAAGCATCCAAAAAACTCAAACGCTCACAACCCGTCGTAGCATCAATGATTTGATCAATACGGGGAAGAGCAAACGGATCAGCCGGACAAGCCTTATTTAAGTCCGTGTAGTCCACACACATCCGCCAAGTGCCATTCTTCTTAAGCACCAACACCGGGTTAGCCAACCACTCCGGATGAAAAACTTCAACGATAAACCCGGCCGCTAAGAGCCGGGCCACCTCTTCACCAATGGCCTTCCGCCTCTCCTCGTTAAAACGATGGAGGAATTGCCTAACCGGCTTAAAATTCAGATCAATATTAAGAGTGTGCTCAGCGAGTTCCCTCGGTACAGCCGGCATGTCTGAAGGCTTTCATGCAAAGATGTCCCGGTTCTCACGGATGAACTCGATGAGTGTGCTTTCCTATTTCGGATCCAGATTAGCACTGATACTGAACTGCTTAGATGAGTCGCCAGGAATGAAGGCAGCCACTTTAGTATCATCTGCCTACTTAAACTTTAACGAAGGATCATGCTCTATGGTTGGCTTTTTCAAGGATGTCATATCTGTCGGGTCAACATTATCCTTGTAAAATTTCAGCTCCTCTGTTGCACAAACTGATTCAGCATAAGCCGCATCACCTTCCTCACACTGCAAGGCCACCTTGCGACTCCCATGCACTATGATGGTGCCCTTATAACCCGGCATCTTAAGCTGCAAGTAAAAATAATAAGGCCTTGCCATGAACTTAGCATAAGCCGGCGGCCAAACAGAGCATGATAAGGGCTCTTGATCTTGTCCACTTGAAGGTTAAAGTCTCAGACCTGGAATCATGCTCATGTCCAAAGGCAACTTCTAAAGATATCTTACCCACTGGGTAGGCTGACTTGCTCGGCACCACACCATGGAAAACACTGTTTGACGGTTTAAGATTCTTATCAGTCAGTCCCACGGAAGGTCTCATAATAGAGTATGTTAATGCTGCTACCTCCATCCATGAGTACCTTAGTAAATTCGTAGCCCCCAACTTGAGGCGCCACCACCAGAGCCAGGTGACCCGAATTATCAACCCGGGGCGGATGATCCTCACGACTCCACACAATAGGCTGCTCTGACCACCGTAAATAATGTGGCACCGCCGGCTCAACAACATTCACTACCCTCTTATGAAGCTTATGATCTCGCTTACACAAGCTTGTAGTGAAGACGTGATACTGTCCACTGTTCAATTGCTTCGGGTTGCTCTGATAACCAGACTGCTGCTGCTACCGATTTCCCTGATTATTCTGCTGGTTGTAGCCACCCTGGTTACCATGGCCTTGAAAACCGGAATTTGAACCACCACCTCCATGACCCGGACCATGAGAGCCGGACCCTGAACCGCCGTTCGCGCCTCGGTTGTGTTGGATGGACTCCCTAAAACTTCTCATTATGCTGCAATCTTTCCACAGATGAGTAGCCAACTTCTGATCCATTCCGTGTTTTGGACATGGCTGATTTAGTATTGCATCAAGGTCAAACCTTGTCCCTTGAGCCGGTGGTCCCTTATGATGCTGGTTATAATTATGCGCACCGGTGTTAGCCACAAAATCATCAGCCTTGCGCTTACCGTTGCCGCCCTGATTGGTAGGGTTATACTGTTGTCCCTTCATGCCGCTACTCTTCTTTCCCTTTCCCGATCTTTCATCCTCACAGTCGGGGTCCTTGGTACCATCAGAGTCAGCATACTTAATAGGAGCCGCCATAAGCTCCCCCATGTCGTTGCAATGATGCTTAAGCTGCCCAAGCTTCTACTTGAGTGGAATAAAACGGCAATTTTTCCAACATTAGAACCGCTGAGCCGACGTTGATGTTATCTGAAGAATGTATGATAGTCGAGACCCGGCGCACCCAGCTGGTCATTGACTCGCCCTCAGCTTGAACACAAGAAACCAAATCCACAATCGACATAGGCTGCTTGCATGTGTCTTTGAAATTCTGGATAAACCGGGCCTTCAGCTCTGCCCATGACCCGATGGAGTTAGTCGGCAGCCCCTTCAACCAGGTACGAGCCGTCCCCTCCAGGATCATGGTGAAGTACTTAGCGTACGCAGCCTCACTAACATCCAGCATCTCCATAGCCATCTCATAACTCTCAACCCAGGCCTCCCGGGGCTAATCTGCTTTGTAATTAGGCACCTTGTGAGGGCCTTTGAAGTCTTTGGGCAGACGCTCGTTCCGTAGAGCCGACGTTAGACACGGCACACCGAAAGCTCTAGAAGTTACACCCGCCTCAACTGAAACCGTCGGGTAAACCGGCGCGTGCTGATGAGCCGCCAGCTCGGCCTCCCGGCGCGCTCTGCCCTGGTCCACCAAATCCTGTGCATTGGCACCATTGCGCGCTGGGTCTTGATCGTGAGGTTGGTTACGACGCCGCTCAGTACTCAAAACTGCTGGCGAGTCAATGTGCCTACTGTAGCTCCGGCTTGGACGAGGGGTCGAATGAATCCGATCATGACTATAGGAATAAGCTTGTTGCTATACCAAAGCCATTTGAAGAAGCTCCCTGGCCCTTCTGGTTTCAATCGCTATCGGTGTCTCGCCCTCGACCGGTAGAGCCGCCAATCGCGTTGCTGTCGCAATCATGTTGTCTAGAGGGGTGGAGTAATGACCCGACGACGTCACTACATGCTGAGACGGGGTTATTCATATGCGGAGAACCTACTATGCGCGGCTGACCCGACGCCCCACCCCCTAGCGCCTCAAGCATGTGGTTTATCACCGACGGGTTACTAGTCCCCACTCCGGGTGTGTTGAAGAGGTTCCTTGACACATAAATCGAGGGAAGACGACTCTGGCGTTTTCTCCTCAAGACTTCGTTTGAAGCGTTCTGATCCACCATAAGCCGGTACGAATCTGCTTGAATCCGCTGTGCCTGGGCGTTTAAGACAGCCCGCTCTGCGGCCATCCTAGTGTTTTCCGCTGCCAATTCCGCCTTAGCTTGCGCTATCTCATCATGCAAGTTAGCCACATCCACCTTATGTTGTTCCTGGTTGTCCGGGGTTACGTCCACCCCCATCAGAGTCGCCAGATCGTCCAATTGATCCGTCAAAACTTGAGCCGGCGGGCGCGCTGAACCGCTAGCACCTGCTGCCGTCACCGCCGCTGCGCTGGAAGTCATGGCCGCGGCGGCTGTTGATCCGATAACCGGCTGCGTGCCAGCCATGAAAATCGCCACCCTGTTCAGCGGCTCATGGGGGTCTGGAATACTGTCGCCATCGGAGCAGCCCCCAAGCCGTCCATCTTGTAGTTGATACATTGAGTCGGTCTCGCCTGTGGACGACTCACCATCAGAGTAGATGGTCGTCTCACCGCCAGACACAGAGCCTTCAAACTCAGCCCCATGGATACATCCAACAAAGGCATGCTTCACGGCGGGTTTACCCCAGGCGGATCGTGCACGCTGAGCCGTCTCGATGATGTCGGTGCAGATGTCCGGCTCAGGGCCCGGTTCGCTGATCTTGACGATGAAGACGTGGATTCCGCCAAAGGGGACCTGGTACCCGTACTCAATTGAGCCGGCCTCGGGACCCCAGCCTGCGTCGTCGATGTAGAGCTTGCCGCGACGACTCTTGGTCATCCGGCCCACAACGTATCCCTTGATCCCTTCGAAGCTGCCCTTCAATAACTCAAAACCACCGTGCGCAGGCCCCACGGTGGGCGCCAACTGCCGTGGAAGTGTCACGGCAGATGTCATCATGGAAGGATTTAGTTGTGGAGCCATTGCGATGAGGTTAGCTTAAAGGGGTTAAACGGGACAAAGGACACGAGGAGTTTATACTGGTTCAGCCCCTTGCGGTGAAGGTAAAGGCCTAGTCCAGTTTGAGGTGGTATTGCTAGGGTTTCGATTACCAGGGAGAAAATACGCTTTGCCTTGCTTTCGATCTGTTGTTTCTTGCCCTAAGCCGCTGCCGGGTCATCCCTTTATATACACGGGTTGACGCCCTGCGGCCTACAGAGTCCCGGCCGGCTCATTCAAACGTGTCCGGCTCGGTGACTTATCTTACATGTCTTACCATACAAGTTTACATATACATAGCAGTTTATACTCATGGGCCTTAAGCCGCCTCTCGGTTTGGGCCCTTTGATAGGCCTACTTCATGAACCACCATCTTCAACATACTCATGGGCTTTGTCTTAGATGAACCGCCATCGGGATAACCCGACCCCTCCTGGGCGGGTCATATCCAATAGTCATATCCCCAATAGTGACCGAAGTTTGTTCGGAGTCCCAGATGAGATCACGGACATGACGAGGAGTCTCGAAATGGCCGAGAGGTAAAGATTCACATATTGGAAGGTTATATTGGGACATCGGAATGGTTCTGAGTGATTCAGGTATTTTTCCGGAGTACCGAAGGGTTACCGGAACCCCCCGGGGAAGTGTGATACGTCTCCAACGGTATCTATAATTTTTGATTATTCCATGCTATTATATTATCCATCTAGGATGTTTTATATGCATTTATATGCTATGTTATATGATTTTTGGGACTAACCTATTAACCTAGAGCCCAGTGCCAGTTTCTGTTTTTTCCTTGTTTTTGAGTTCTACAGAAAAGGAATACCAAACGGAGTCCAATTGACGTGCCAATTTTTGATGAATTTTTATGGACCAAAAGAAGCCCCCGGAGTAAAAGAGTTGGGCCAGAAGAGTCCCGAGCCATCCACGAGGGTGGGGGCCGCGCCCAACCCCCTGGGCGTGGGCTCCTATCTCGTGGACGGCTCGGAGACCCCCCTGAAATGAGACCAACGCCAAAACTTCCTATAAATACAGAAACCCCCGGAAAGAAACCTAGGCCGGGAGTTATGCCGCCGCAAGCCTCTGTAGCCACCAAAAACCATTCGGGGCCCTGTTCCGGCACCCTGCCGGAGGGGGGATCCATCATCGGTGTCCATCTTGATCATCCCGGCGCTCTCCATGACGAGGAGGGAGTAGTTCACCCTCGGGGACGAGGGTATGTACCAGTAGCTATGTGTTTGATCTCTCTCTCTCTCATGTTCTTGATTTGGCACAATCTTGATGTATCGCGAGCTTTGCTATTATAGTTGGATCTTATGATGTTTCTCCCCCTCTACTCTCTTGTAATGGATTGAGTTTTCCCTTTGAAGTTATCTTATCGGATTTGAGAACACTTGATGTATGTCTTGCATGTGCTTATCTATGGTGACAATGGGATATTCACGTGATTTACTTGATCTATGTTTTGGTGATCAACTTGCGGGTTTAGTGACCTTGTGAACTTATGCATAGGGGTTGGCACACGTTTTCGTCTTGACTTTCCGGTAGAAACTTTGGGCCACTCCTTGTAGTACTTTGTGTTGGTTTGAATAGATGAATCTGAGATTGTGTGATGCATATCGTATAATCATACCCACAGATACTTGTGGTGACATTGGAGTATCTAGGTGACATTAGGGTTTTGGTTGATTTGTGTCTTAAGGTGTTATTCTAGTATGAACTCTAGGATAGATCGAACGAAAAGAATAGCTTCGTGTTATTTTACTACGGACTCTTGAATAGATCGATCAGAAAGGATAACTTTGAGGTGGTTTCGTACCCTACAATAATCTCTTCGTTTGTTCTCCACTATTAGTGACTTTGGAGTGACTCTTTGTTGCATGTTGAGAGATAGTTATATGATCCAAGTATGTTATTATTGTTGAGAGAACTTGCACTAGTGAAAGTATGAACCATAGGCCTTGTTTCAAGGCATTGCAATACCGTTTACGCCCACTTTTATTGCTTGCTACCTTGTTGTTTTTATATTTTCAGATTACAAAAACCTATATCTACCATCCATATTGCACTTGTATCACCATCTCTTCGCCGAACTAGTGCACCTATATAATTTACCATTCTATTGGGTGTGTTGGGGACACAAGAGACTCTTTCTTATTTGGTTGCAGGGTTGTTTGAGAGAGACCATCTTCAACCTACGCCTCCCACGGATTGATAAACCTTAGGTCATCCACTTGAGGGAAATTTGCTACTGTCCTACAAACCTATGCACTTGGGGGCCCAACAACGTCTACAAGAAGAAGGTTGTGTAGTAGACATCAAGCTCTTTTCTGGTGCCATTGCCGGGGAGGTGAGTGCTTGAAGGTATACCTTTAGATCTTGCAATCGGATCTTTTAGTTTCTTGTTTTATCACTACTTTAGTTTATAAAAGAAAACTACAAAAAATGGAATTGAGGGTGCCTCATATGCTTCATCTTTTTAATGTCTTTCGTGAAAATGATGGGAAGGAAATTGTGCTCAAGTACTAGAAGAAGAATTATATAGAATGCTTGGCATAAAATATGTGAATGATGAGCATGATTGCAATGTTGTTAGTATGAATTATTTGAATACCCATGATGCTAATGATATGCAAAGCCACAAGCTTGGGGATGCTATGTTTGATGAAGATGATATGTTTAGTCCCCCAAGTTTTGATGAGCAAATTTATTATGATGAAAGCATGCCTCCTATTTATGATGATTATTGTGATGACACGTATGCTATAAAGAATAATTATAACCATGAAACTTGTCATCATGATTTTAATTTTCAATTGGATTATGATTCACATGATAGTTATTTTGTTGAGTTTGCTCCCACTACTATTGATGAGAATAAATTTGCTTATGTGGAGAGTAGTAAAATTTCTATGCAAGTAGATCATGAAAAGAATGCTTTATGTGCTGGTTATATGGTTGAATTCATTCATGATGCTACTGAAAATTATTATGAGATAAGATCATATGCTTCTACGAATTGCAATAATATCATGTTTCCTCTCTATGTGTTAAAAGTTTTAAAGTTATGCTTGTTTTGCCTTCCTATGCTAGTTGATTATTGTTCCCATAAGTTGTTTGCTCACAAAATCCCTATGCATAGGAAGTGGGTTAGACTTAAATGTGCTACTCATATTCTTCATGATGCTCTCTTTATGTTTCAATTCTTATCTTTTATGTGAGCATCATTGAAATATCATGCCTAGCTAGGGGCGTTAAACAATAGCGCTTGTTGGGAGGCAACCCAATTTTATTTTTGTTCTTTGCCTTTTGATCCTGTTTAGTAATAAATAATCTATCTAGCCTCTCTTTAGATGTGGTTTTATGTTTTAATTAGTGTTTGTGCCAAGTAGAACCTTTGGGAAGACTTGGGTGAAGTCTTTGCGATCTTGCTGTAAAAAACAGAAACTTTTGCGCTCACGAGATTAGCTGCCATTTTTTACTGGAGAGTGATTTTTGGTTGATTCTTTTTGCAGATGATTAATAGACAAATTCCTCAGGTCCAACAATTTATTTCAGAATTGTTGGAGTTACAGAAGTATTCGAATGATACAGATTACTACAGACTGTTCTGTTTTTGACAGATTCTGTTTTCTATGTGTTTTTTCCTTATTTTGATGAATCTATGAGTAGTATCGGAGGGTATGAACCATAGAGAAGTTGGAATACAGTAGATATTACAAAAAATATGAATTTATAATGAGTTCACAACAGTACCTAAGTGGTGATTTATTTTCTTATACTAACGGCGCTTACGAGTGTTCAGTTAAGTTTTGTGTTGTGAAGTTTTCAAGTTTTGGGTAAAGATTCGATAGACTATGGAATAAGGAGTGGCAAGAGCTTAAGCTTGGGGATGCCCAAGGCACGCCAAGGTAATATTCAAGGACAACCAAGAGCCTAAGCTTGGGGATGCCCCGGATGGCATCCCCTCTTTCGTCTTCGTTCATCGGTAACTATACTTGGAGCTATATTTTTATTCACCACATGATATATGTGTTTTGCTTGGAGCGTCATTTTATTTTCTTTTGTTTTGCTTACTCTTTGAATAAAATACTAAGATCTGAAATTCTTAAATGTTAGAGAGTCTTCACATAGCTACATAATTATTCAACTACTCATTGATCTTCACTTATATCTTTCGGAGTAGTTTGTCATTTGCTCTAGTGCTTCACTTATATCCTTTTAGAGCACGGCGGTGGTTTTATTTTGAAGAAATAAATGAACTCTCATGCTTCACTTATGTTATTTTGAGAGCCTTAAACAGCATGGTAATTTGCTTTGGTTATGAATTTAGTCCTAATATGATGGGCATTCAAGATGGGTATAATAAAAAGTTTCATATAGAGTGCATTGAATACTATGAGAAGTTTGATTCCTTATGATTGTTTTGAGATATGAAGATGGTGATATTAGAGTCATGCTAGTTGAGTAGTTGTGAATTTGAGAGATACTTGTGTTAAAGTTTGTGATTCCCGTAGCATGCGCGTATGGTGAACCGTTATGTGATGAAGTCAGAGCATGATTTATTTATTGATTGTCCTCCTTATGAGTGGCGGTCGGGGACGAGCGATGGTCTTTTCCTACCAATCTATCCCCCTAGGAGCATGCGCGTAGTACTTCGTTTCGATAACTAATAGATTTTTGCAATAAGTATGTGAGTTCTTTATGACTAATGTTGATTCCATGGATTATACGCACTCACACCCTTCCACCATTGAGCCTCTCTAGTACCGTGCACCTTTTGCCGGTATCATGCACCCACCATATACGTTCCTCAAAACAGCCACCATACCTACCTATTATGGCATTTCCATAGCCATTCCGAGATATATTGCATTGCAACTTTCCACCGTTCCGTTTATTATGACACGCTCCATCATTGTCATATTGCTTTGCATGATCATGTAGTTGGCATCGTATTTGTGGCAAAGCCACCTTAATAATTCTTTCATACATGTCACTCTTGATTCATTGCACATCCTGGTACACCGCCGGAGGCATTCACATAGAGTCATATTTTGTTCTAAATATTGAGTTGTAAGTAAATAAAAGTGTGATGATCTTCATTATTAGAGCATTGTCCCAGTGAGGAAAGGATGATGGAGACTATGATTCCCCCACAAGTCGGGATGAGACTCCGGACGAAAAAAATAAAATAAAAGAGGCCAAAAAAAGGAGAAGGCCCAAAAACAAAAAAAAACAAAAAAATGAGAGCAAAAGAGAGAAGGGGCAATGCTACTATCCTTTTACCACACTTGTGCTTCAAAGTAGCACCATGATCTTCATGATAGAGAGTCTCCTATGTTGTCACTTTCATATACTAGTGGGAATCTTTCATTATAGAACTTGGCTTGTATATTCCAATGACGGGCTTCCTCAAAATACCGTAGGTCTTCGTGAGCAAGCGAGTTGGATGCACACCCACTTAGTTTCTTTTTTGAGCTTTCATACACTTATAGCTCTAGTGCATCCGTTGCATGGCAATCCCTACTCACTCACATTGATATCTATTGATGGGCAACTTCATAGCCCGTTGATATGCCTAGTTAATGTGAGACTATCTTATCCCTTTTTGTTTTCTCCACAACCACCATTCTATTCCACCTATAGTGCTATGTCCATGGCTCATGCTCATGTATTGCGTGAAGATTGAAAAAGTTTGAGAACATCAAAAGTATGAAACAATTGCTTGGCTTGTCATCGGGGTTGTGCATGATTTAAATATTTTGTGTGATGAGAGCATAGCCAGACTATATGATTTTGTAGGGATAGCTTGCTTTGGCCATGTTATTTTGAGAAGACATGATTGCTTTGTTAGTATGCTTGAAGTATTATTGTTTTCATGTCAATATTAAACTTTTGTTTTGAATCTTATGGATCTGAATATTCATGCCACAATAAAGAAAATTACATTGATAATTATGTTAGGTAGCATTCCACATCAGAAATTCTGTTTTTATCATTTACCTACTCAAGGACGAGCAGGAATTAGGCTTGGGGATGCTGATACGTCTCCAACGTATCTATAATTTTTGATTGTTCCATGCTATTATATTATCCATCTAGGATGTTTTATATGCTATTTATATGATTTTTGGGACTAACCTATTAACCTAGAGCCCAGTGCCAGTTTCTGTTTTTTCCTTGTTTTTGAGTTCTGCAGAAAAGGAATACCAAACAGAGTCCAATTGACGTGCCAATTTTTGACGATTTTTTATGGACCAAAAGAAGCCCCCGGAGTAAAAGAGTTGGGCCAGAAGACTCCCGAGCCATCCACGAGGGTGGGGGGCACGCACACCCCCCTGGGCATGGGCCCCTGTCTCGTGGACGGCTCGGAGACCCCCCTGACATGAGACCAACGCCAAAAATTCCTATAAATACAGAAACCCCCAGAAAGAAACCTAGATCGGGAGTTCCGCCGCCGCAAGCCTCTGTAGCCACCAAAAACCAATCGGGACCCTGTTCCGGCACCCTGCCAGAGGGGGGATCCATCACCGATGGCCATCTTCATCATCCCGGCGCTCTCCATGAAGAGGAGGGAGTAGTTCACCCTCGGGGCTGAGGGTATGTACCAGTAGCTATGTGTTTGATCTCTCTCTCTCTCGTGTTCTTGATTTGGCATGATCTTGATGTATCGCGAGCTTTCCTATTATAGTTGGATCTTATGATGTCTCACCCCCTCCACTATCTTGTAATGGATTGAGTTTTCCCTTTGAAGTTATCTTATCGGATTGAGTCTTTAAGGATTTGAGAACACTTGATGTACGTCTTGCATGTGCTTATCTGTGGTGATAATGGGATATTCACGTGATCTACTTGATGTATGTTTTGGTGATCAACTTGCGGGTTCAGTGACCTTGTGAACTTATGCATAGGGGTTGGCACACATTTTCGTCTTGGCTTTCCGGTAGACTCTTTGGGGCACTCTTTGAAGTACTTTGTGTTGGTTTGAATAGATGAATCTGAGATTGTGTGATGCATATTGTATAATCATACCCACGGATACTTGAGGTGACATTGGAGTATCTAGGTGACATTAGGGTTTTGGTTGATTTGTGTCTTAAGGTGTTATTCTAGTATGAACTCTAGGATAGATCGAACGGAAAGAATAGCTTCGTGTTATTTTACTACGGACTCTTGAATAGATCGATCAGAAAGGATAACTTTGAGGTGCTTTCGTACCCTACAATAATCTCTTCGTTTGTTCTCTGCTATTAGTGACTTTGGAGTGACTCTTTGTTGCATGTTGAGGGATAGTTATATGATCCAAGTATGTCTTATAGTTGAGAGAACTTTCACTAGTGAAAGTATGAACCCTAGGCCTTGTTTGAAAGCATTGCAATACCGTTTACGCCCACTTTTATCGCTTGCTACCTTGCTGTTTTTATATTTTCAAATTACAAAAACCTATATCTACCATCCATATTGCACTTGTATCACCATCTCTTCGCCGAACTAGTGCACCTATACAATTTACCATTGTATTGGGTGTGTTGAGGACACAAGGGACTCTTTGTTATTTGGTTGCAGGGTTGTTTGAGAGAGACCATTTTCAACCTACACCTCCCACGGATTGATAAACCTTAGGTCATCCACTTGAGGGGAAGTTGCTACTGTCCTACAAACCTCTACACTTGGAGGCCCAACAACGTCTACAAGAAGAAGGTAGTGTAGTAGACATCAAAGTGTTGGCCAACACTACAGGAAACAGCTACTTTGCCGTCTGCCACGGCGGACGGCAAAGGCTCGAAAGGCGGACGGCAAAGACCTTTGCCGTCAGCCGCGGACGGCAAAAGGCTCCGGCAAAGAAGGCTACGGTAAACAGCTGCTTTGCCGTCTGCTTCCTGGCGGCGGACGGCAAAGAGCCTTTGCCGTCTGCGGCGGACGGCAAAGAGGGTGGACGGCAATAATTGCGCTGTCAGTCCGTTAAGTGGCTAACGGCAGACCTTTGCCGTCCGCCGCGGACGGCAAAATTTCTCTGGTCTTTGCCGTCCGCCTTATGATGTCATCTACACGTCACTAGATGGCAGGTTCTTTGCCGTCTGCCACTGATGGCAAAGTGCAGGTTCTTTGCCGTCTGCCACGGACGGCAAAGTCTTTGCCGTCTGCCACTGTAGGCAAACTGACCAAATGGGTCATCTCCCAGGAAGCACAGTTGGCTGCCACGTGGCTTCTTTGCCGTCTGCGGCAGACGGCAAAGAGCTCTTTGCCGTCGGTGGCAGACGGCAAAGAGCCTGCATATTGTCTGTTTTTTTTCTGTTTTTTGTTAAATCCCACAATTTGCACAGAAAATATATATGACATATAGATATATTTCACAGGCATTCATCACATAAACAAGTTCATACATCATTTCATACATAAACAAGTTCCATCCATCATTTCATACATAAACAAGTTCCATCCATCATTTCATACATAAAGAAGTTCCATCCATACATAAAGAAGCACTCCATAGCTAAGGTGACTAGAATGAGAAGAGAAGAATGAGAAGACAAGAAGAAGAAGAGTAGAACAAGCACTCCATCCAACACATAATGAAATCTGCAAAATGGCAAAATAAGAAAGTTAGAAATGGATCGTTTTTGAGGTAACTAAGGTGAACTGGATCGTTTTTGAGGTAACTAAGGTGAAATGGATCGTTTTTTAGCTCACTTAGGTCAAATGGATCGTTTTTGAGCTAACTTTGTTGAAATGGATCGGTTTTGAGCTAACTTTGTTGAAATGGATCATTTTTGAGCTAATTTAGTTGAAATGGATCTTTTTCAGCTAACTTAGGTGAAATGGATCATTTAAGAGCTAATTTAGGTGAAATGGATCTTTTTTAGCTCACTTAGGTCAAATGGATCGTTTATGAGCTAAATTAGTTGAAATGGATCGTTTATGAGATAACCTAGGTAAGATGGGTCATTTTGGAGTTAACGTAGGTGAAATGGACCATTTTAAAGCTAACGTAGGTAAAATGGATCATTTAGGAGCTAATCTACATAAAAGGGGTCATTTTTGAGCTAACTTGGATGAACTGCATCATTTATAAGCTAACCTAGGTAAAATGGGTCATTTTGGAGGAAAATAAGCTAACTCTAGGTCATTATGGTAAGCATATAGGAGGAAATAAAGCTAAGTCTAGGTCTTTATGCATTTGTTAAGCAAAACACTAGAGAAACTTACCGTGATCAGGGAGGTGTAGGAGCGGGGTGGCTAGTGCCGCTACCTGGAGAAGGATCGTGCGATGCGTTTCTGGAGTTAAGCTGCACCAAAGATCATTTCCAATGTCTCGTTAGCATTACGACACTCAAATGTTAAGACTACCAAGTAATGTCCATTCAAACTAAACTCACCGTGCTCCCAGGAGCAATCACTGGCATCGGCGGAGCGGGCTGACCGGACTTCTCGCACACAGACTGCACATTTGGTTTTCAGAACAGAGTCATACTAGTTAGTAATGAGACTCAAATGTTAAGACTAGCAAGTAATCTGCAGAAGAAACTTACCACAAGGAGCTCGTACATGGCCCTTGCCTGCATGTCATTCCGTGCCCTCTCCTCCTCCATCATCTTTCTCGTCCTCTCCTCCATCTCCCGCTGCCTCTCCGCCGCCTCCGCCAGAAGTTTCTCCATTCTATCTCTCTCAGTCTGTATAGCAGCTTGCAACACCACTCACATGACCATTTGTAATCATTGATGGAAGCGCACACAATGTAATGGAGAAAGATAACTGAGTACGTATCACTAACCTTGATGGCGAGTTGCACTGGCCGTTCACGAGGCCTTATCTCAGGAGCGGAGCTCGACTGGCGTGCCTTGATCTCCGGGAGCGTGCTAGGACAACGGATAAGTCCATCTCCAATGGCTATGGAGCCATGGGACCTCCCGCCACCAGATATCATCACCAGCTCTGGATCAATGGGACCCTGGCTCGGGTTAAAGTCCTCCCCTTTCCTCGCCTTCCCCTCATCTCTATATCTCACGAGCTTGTTGTGGGAGGAGATGTTGGTGAAGTTGTTTGCATCATCGAGGTCAGACTGAGAGAAAGCCTTGACTTTCTTGAAAGAGCCAGTGTGGGCCATGGCATACAGGTCGTACACTTCTGGCACCTTATCCGCCTTATTGTGGCGTGCCTGAAAGAGAGAAACAATGAAAATTAGTAATTAAAGGGCTCAAGCTAGCATGATGAATTAATTGCATGAATCATATAGCAAACCACATACCCAGTTGCGCCCGAACTGATATAAGTTGGAGCTGCCTTGATGGTGTGGCACACCTTCCATTTGGGCACGTTTGTCCTTGGCCTGGTTGTGGAGGGCTAGCCATTCTTGTGAGCACCACTCATCGACCAACACCTCCCAACAATCCATCCGATCCGCACACCATCTCGGAGGCGCCTAAGTTAGCAAATAGAAACTTGAGCGCTACGGCTAAGAATTACTAAATGAAGGAACTTAAGTAGAAGGCCTTAAGAATTACCTTCATGTACTGCTCCTTACTCAGGAACTTATCACGGCACGCCGGCTTGGTCTTCTTGATACCACGCAAGGCGTAGTAGTCTCGAACAGCCTGCACCCGAGCCTCGTGCCGTAAGTTCTGGAGTAGGCGCTTGCAGACGTTCTGGATAACATTTGCGCTGTCCTCCTCGTATCCCTCCTCACACCTGTAGAATGTCTGCAATCAAATGAGACAATATTGATTAGTACAATTAATAACTAGCTAGTTGAAGATTTTGAAATGTGTAAAGGAGAAATTACCCAGAACATCCTGATCACCATGTCTGCCCTCGTGTCGCACAAGACACCGTCGATAATGACATCCGGCGGGGCCGGGGCAGCCACGTAGTGCTCCCAGCTCAACCCAAGCTCTGGAAGCCGACCCTCACCAGGCAACATGACAAACCCCGGGAAGTTTTGCCGGCAAAGAACTCCAAGGACGGAGTTGGGCCGGCGGACACTATGATGGTGGTCCCAACCCCTGCAGCATGACAAGGCCAACACATTAGTTATTTGAAGAAACGTGAATGCAGAAGGTACAAAAATATTAAATGCACTTACGTACCTCTCCCCATCAGGGAAGATCAACCACCTCTGCTCGCGGGTCGCCGGCACAGACGGGAGCCATCTCCTCGTCCGAATCCCGAGCATCATCAAAGTCTTGCACCATGTTTTCCATCCCGGTACCATGCTCGTCGGTGCGACGACGATCCACCTCAGCTCGGTGACGTTGGGCAGACTCACCATGAAATGTCCACACCGTATAATCGGGCGTAAAACCACTCTTCTGCAGGTGTTTGCCCATTTCAGCGTCTGTCCTCTTTTCCCAATTGCCGCACCGTAAACAGGGGCACTAGGTTTTCCTCTGGCCATTTGCAAATGCGGCTCGCACAAACCCCTTGGTTTTTGTGAACCATTCAGTGCTCCATTTGTTCTGACCAGTGTGACCGGTGTACATCCACGCACGATCACTCATCTTGACTTTCAGAGCTACTAGACACACAACAAATATATATATATATATAATTCAGCATGTATGTATTCATCAGTTGATCTACTTTGTCAATTTTATTACGTCCATGCAACCTACACTCTAATAGGTAATGATAGGTCCTAATCCCACCCGAGTATGTTTAGATTGGGTTCATTTTCCCATGCTATGCCCCGGATCCTACGCAAAATTTCGGCAGCACCTCCCCGCTGTTCTCCTGATACACGTCTCTGCAATAAACAGAGAGGATGTGTACCCGGAGAACAACAGGGGAGGCACTGAGGAAATTTATGCGTCGGATCCGGAGCAAAGCATATGGGAAAACGAACCCAATCTAAACATACTCGGGCTGTCCATGGATAGCGTTGGACAATTCGAAAGAATCAAGGTTATAAATATGCAAATGCATGCATATTTATAACTATGACGCTTTCGAATGGGAGACACATATTCGTTATGCATACTGATGAATCAAGACACATATATATCTAGCTATCAAGTTTCATCGGAATAGATCAAATAATTAATGGGGGAGGAGGACATGTCATTTGTGCTCACCCACGAACGAAGGGGCAGAGCTCGTCAAACGCACGGCGAGGTCGTCGAACACCAAACCTCGTAGCGATGAAACAACTGCACATTTAAAACTACCCGATCAACACAATTATATATGATGTTTTTCATAACAAAATCGAAAGATATATGACCTAACGAATAATTCACAAATATATGACCCCGTCGGCTTCTAGAAGGCCAAAGAACACCTTTTCGGGAGGTGT
>NC_057802.1:82037004-82049214 GCF_018294505.1 Triticum aestivum | reverse complement strand
GTTAGGCAAGTGCCCTCTTTGCCGTCAGCCAGCCTTTGCCGTCCGCCTTTTTGCCTCTTTGTCGTCTGCTGGCGGATGGCAAAGAGGTGGGCCGTTAAGATTTTTTCAAACGAGCGGGGGGTGGGGGCCACCACACTCTTTGCCGTCTGCCAGCGGACGGCAAAGATTCTTTGCCGTCTGCTGGCGGACGGCAAAGAGGTGGCTGATGGCAAAGAGCTTCTTTGCCGTCAGCCTTTTCTTTGCCGTCCGCTTACGTGTAGCTGACGGCAAAGAGCTTCTTTGCCGTCAGCTAGCAGACGGCAAAGAGCTGGCAGATGGCAAATTAGCTGATTCCAGTAGTGCAACATGGGCCTAAGGGAGAGAGAGGGAAACCCGCGGGGGGTGGCCGCGCGCCCCCCTCCTAGGGAGTCCGAATAGGACAAGGAGGAGGGGTCGGCGCCCCCCTTCCCTTTCCCTCTCCCTCTCCTTCCCATTCCCTCCGGTTGAAGAAAGGAAAGGGGGTGGGGCGAATCCTACTTGGACAAGGAGTCCAAGTAGGAGTCCCCCCATGGTGTGCCCCTCCTGGCCGCAGCCTCTCTCCCCCTCCTTTATATACGTGGGCAGGGAGCACCGCAAAGGCAAATCAATTGTTCTCTTAGCCGTGTGCGGTGCCCCCCTCCACAGTTTACTCTTCCAGTCATACCGTTGTACTGCTTAGGCGAAGCCCTGCGCGGATCACATCACCAACACCGTCGCCACGTCGTCGTGCTGATGGAACTCTCCCTCGACCCTCTACTGGATCAAGAGTTCGAGGGACGTCATCGAGCTGAACGTGTGCTGAACACGGAGGAGCCGTACGTTTGGTACTTGGATCGGTTGGATTGTGAAGACGTTCGACTACATCAACCGCGTTAACATAACGCTTCCGCTTTCGGTCTACGAGGGTACGTGGACACACTCTCCCCCTCTCGTTGCTATGCATCTCCTAGATAGATCTTGCGTGATCATAGGGATTTTTTTGAAATTGCATGCTACGTTCCCCAACAGTGGCATCCGAGCCAGGTCCATGTGTAGATGATATGCACGAGTAGAACACAAAGAGTTGTGGGCGATAATAGTCATACTGCTTACCACCAACGTCTTACTTTGATTCGGCGGTATTGTTGGATGAAGCGGCCCGGACCGACATTACATGACCGCGTTCATGAGACTGGTTCTACCGACGTGCTTTGCACACAGGTGGCTGGCGGGTGTCTGTTTCTCCAACTTTAGTTGAATCGAGTTTGACTACGGCCGGTCCTTGTTGAAGGTTAAAACAACACACTAGATGAAAAATCATTGTGGTTTTGATGCGTAGGTAAGCCCGTAGCAGCCACGTAAAACTTGCAACAACAAAGTAGAGGACGTCTAACTTGTTTTTGCAGGGCATGTTGTGATGTGATATGGTCAAGACACGATGTGTTATAAGTTATTGTATGAGATGATCATGTTTTGTAAAAGTTATCGTCAACTGGCAGGAGCCTTATGGTTGTCACTTTATTGTATGAAATGCAATCGCCATGTAATTGCTTTACTTTATCACTAAGCGGTAGCAATAGTCGTAGAAGGAATAGTTGGTGAGATGACAATGATGCTACGATGGAGATCAAGGTGTCAAGCCGGTGACGATGGAGATCATGACGGTGCTTTGGAGATGGAGATCAAAGGCACGAGATGATGATGGCCATATCATGTCACATATTTTGATTGCATGTGATGTTTATCTTTTATGCATCTTATTTTGCTTAGTACGACGGTAGCATTATAAGATAATCCCTCACTAAATTTCAAGGTATAAGTGTTCTCCCTGAGTATGCACCATTGCTACAGTTTGCCGTGCCGAGACACCACATAATGATCGGGTGTGATAAGCTCTACGTTCACATACAACGGGTGCAAGCCAGTTTAGCACGTGCAGAATACTCGTGTTAAACTTGATGAGCCTAGCATATGCAGATATGGCCTCAGAACACTGAGACCGAAAGGTCGAACGTCTATCATATAGTAGATATGATCAACATAGAGATGTTCACCATTGAAAACTACTCCATCTCACGTGATGATCAGACATGGTTTAGTTGATATGGATCACGTGATCTAAGTGGGAGTTCTTAATTAATATGATTAATTGAACTTTAATTTATCATGAACTTAGTACCTTATAGTTTTTTGCATATCTATGTTGTTGTAGATCAATGGCCCATGCTACTGTTCCCTTGAATTTTAATGCGTTCCTAGAGAAAACTAAGTTGAAAGATGATGGTAGTAATTACATGGACGGGGTCCGTAACTTGAGGATTATCCTCATTGCTGCACAGAAGAATTACGTCCTGGAAGCACCGCTAGGTGCAAAACCCGCTGCAGGAGCAACTCCGGACGTTATGAACGTCTGGCAGAGCAAAGCTGATGACTACTCGATAGTTCAGTGTGCCATGCTTTACGACTTAGAATCGGGACTGCAAAGATGTTTTGAACGTCATGGAGCATATGAGATGTTCCAGGAGTTGAAGTTAATATTTCAAGCAAATGCCCGAGTTGAGAGATATGAAGTCTCCAACAAGTTCTATAGCTGCAAGATGGAGGAGAATAGTTCTGTCAGTGAACACATACTCAGAATGTCTGGGTACCATAAACACTTGACTCGGCTGGGAGTTAATCTTCCTGATGATAGTGTCATTGACAGAGTTCTTCAATTACTGCCACCAAGCTATAAAGGCTTCGTGATGAACTATAATATGCAAGGGATGGAAAATACAATTCCCGAGCTCTTCGCGATGCTAAAGGCTGCGGAGGTAGAAATCAAGAAGGAGCATCAAGTGTTGATGGTTAACGAGACCACTAGTCTCAAGAAAAGGGGCAAAGGGGAACTTCAAGAAGAATAGCAAGCCAGTTGCTACTCCCGGGAAGAAGCCCAAGTCTGGACCTAAGAGTGAAACCGAGTGCTTCTAGTGCAAAGGGACTGGTCACTGGAAAGTGGAACTGCCCCAAGTATTTGGCGGATAAGAAGGATAGCAAAGAAAGGTATATTTGATATACATGTTATTGATGTGTACCATACTAATGCTCATAGTAGCGCCTGGGTATTTGATACTGGTTCTGTTGCACATATTTGCAACACAAAATAGGGGCTACAGATTAAATGAAGATTGGCTAAGGACGAGGTGACGATGCGCGTGGGAAATGGTTTCAAAGTCGATGTGATCGCCATCGGCACGCTACCTATACATCTATCATTGGGATTAGTTTTAGACCTGAATAATTGTTATTTGGTGCCAGCGTTGAGCATGAACATTATATCTGGATCTTATTTGATGCGAGACGGTTATTCATATAAATCAGAGAATAATGGTTGTTCTATTTATATGAGTAATATCTTTTATGGTCATGCACCCTTGATGAGTGGTCTATTTTTATTGAATCTCGATTGTAGTGATACACATATTCATAATATTGAAGCCAAAAGATGCAAAGTTAATAATGATAGTGCAACTTATTTGTGGCACTGCCATTTAGGTAATATTGGTGTAAAGCGCATGAAGAAACTCCATGCTGATGGGCTTTTGGAATCACTTGATTATAAATCACTTGATGCTTGTGAACCATGCCTCATGGGCAAGATGACTAAGACTCCGTTCTCTAGAACAATGGAGCGAGCAACTGACTTATTGGAAATAATACATACTAATGTATGCTGTCCGATGAGTGTTGAGGCTCACGGCGGGTATCGTTATTTTCTGACCTTCACAGATGATTTGAGCAGATATGGGTATATCTACTTGATGAAATATAAGTCTGAAACATTTGAAAAGTTCAAAGAATTTCAGAGTGAAGTGGAAAATCATTGTAACAAGAAAATAAAGTTTCTACGATTTGATCGTGGAGGTGAATATTTGAGTTATGAGTTTGGTCTTCATTTGAAACAATGTGGAATAGTTTCGCAACTCAGGCCTCCTGGAACACCACAGCGTAATGTTGTGTCCGAATGTCGTAACCGTACTTTATTAAATATGGTGCGATCTATGATGTCTCTTACTTATTTACCGCAATCATTTTGGGGTTATGCTTTAGAGACGGCTGCATTCACGTTAAATAGGGCACCATCTAAATCCGTTGAGATGACACCGTATGAACTGTGGTTTGGCAAGAAACCTAAGTTGTCGTTTCTTAAAATTTGGGGCTGCGATGCTTATGTGAAAAAGCTTAACCTGATAAGCTCAAACCCAAATCGGAGAAGTGCGTCTTCATAGGATACCCAAAGGAGACTATTGGGTACACCTTCTATCACAGATCCGAAGGCAAGATTTTCGTTGCTAAGAATGGATCCTTTCTAGAGAAGTAGTTTCTCTCAAAAGAAGTGAGTGGGAGGAAAGTAGAGCTTGATGAGGTAATTGTACCTTATCCCAAATGGGAAAGTAGTTCATCACAGAAATCAGTTCCAGTGATGCCTACACCAATTAGTGAGGAAGTTAATGATGATGATCATGAAACTTCGGATCAAGTTGCTACCGAACCTCGTAGGTGAACCAGAGTACGTTCCGCACCAGAGTGGTACGGTAATCCTATTCTGGAAGTCATGTTACTAGACCATGACGATCCTACAAACTATGAGGAAGCGATGATGAGCCCGTATTCCGCGAAATGACTTGAGGCCATGAAATCAGAGATGGGATCCATCTATGAGAACAAAGTGTGGACTTTGGTTGACTTGCGCGATGATCGGCAAGCCATAGAGAATAAATGGATCTTCAAGAAGAAGACTGATGCTGACAGTAATGTTACTGTCTACAAAGCTCGACTTGTTGCGAAAGGTTTTCGACAAGTTCAAGGAGTTGACTACGATGAGACCTTCTCACCCGTAGCGATGCTTAAGTCTGTCTGAATCATGTTCGCAATTGTTGCATTTTATGATTATGAAATTTGGCAAATTGATGTCAAAACCGCATTGCTTAATGGATTTCTTAAAGAAGAGTTGTATGTGATGCAACCAGAAGGTTTTGTCGATCCTAAAGGTGCTAACAAAGTGTGCAAGCTCCAGCGATCCATTTATTGACTGGTGCAAGCATCTCGGAGTTGGAATATACGCTTTGATAGTGTGATCAAAGCATATGGTTTTATACAGACTTTTGGAGAAGCATGTATTTACAAGAAAGTGAGTGGGAGCTCTGTAGCATTTCTAATATTATATGTAGATGACATATTGTTGATTGGAAATGATACCGAATTTTTGGATAGCATAAAAGGATACTTGAATAAAAAAATCAATGAAAGACCTCAGCGAAGCTGCTTATATATTGGGCATCAAGATCTATAGAGATAGATCAAGACGCTTAATTGGACTTTCACAAAGCACGTACCTTGATAAAGTTTTGAAGAAGTTCAAAATGGATGAGTCAAAGAAAGGGTTCTTGCATGTGTTACAAGGTGTGAAGTTGAGTCAGACTCAATGCCCGACCACTGCAGAAGATAGAGAGAAAATGAAAGTCCTTCCATATGCCTCAGCCATAGGTTCTATCATGTATGCAATGTTGTGTACCAGACCTGATGTGTGCCTTGCTATAATTTTAGCAGGGAGGTACGAAAGTAATCCAGGAGTGGATCACTGGACAGCGGTCAAGAACATCCTGAAATACCTGAAAAGGACTAAGGATATGTTTCTCATTTATGGAGGTGACAAAGAGCTTGTCGTAAATGGTTACGTCGATGCAAGCTTTGACACTGATCCGAATGGCTCTAAGTCACAAACCGGATACGCATTTATATTGAATGGTGGAGCTGTCAGTTGGCGCAGTTCCAAGCAGAGCGTCGTGGCGGGATCTACGTGTGAAGCAGAGTACATAGCTGCTTCGGAAGCAGCAAATAAAGGAGTCTGGCTGAAGGAGTCCATATCCGATCTAGGTGTAGTACCTAGTGCATCGGGTCCAATGAAAATCTTTTGTGAAAATACTGGAGCAATAGCCTTGGCGAAGGAATCCAGATTTCACAAGAGAACCAAAACACATCAAGAGACGCTTCAATTCCATCCGCGATCAAGTCAAGGAGGGAGACATAGAGATTTGCAAAATACATACGGATCTGAATGTTGCAGACCCATTGACTAAGCCTCTTCCATGAGTAAAACATGATCAACACCAAGACTCCATTGGTGTTAGAATCATTACTATGTAATCTAGATTATTGACTCTAGTGCAAGTGGGAGACTGAAGGAAATATGCCCTAGAGGCAATAATAAAGTTGTTATTTATATTTCCTTATATCATGATAAATGTTTATTATTCATGCTAGAATTGTATTTACCGGAAGCTTCGTACAAGTGTGAATACATAGACAAAACAGAGTGTCCCTAGTATGCCTCTACTTGACTGGCTCGTTGATCAAAGATAGTTATGTTTCCTGACCATAGACATGTGTTGTCATTTGATGAACGCAATCACATCATGAGAGAATGATGTGATGGACAAGACCCATCCGTTACCTTAGCATAATGATCGTTTAGTTTTATTGCTATTGCTTCCTTCACGACTTATACATGTTCCTCTGACTATGATATTATGCAACTCCCGAATACCGGAGGAATACCTTGTGTGCTATCAAACGTCACAACGTAACTGGATGATTATAAAGATGCTCTACAGGTGTCTCTGAAGGTGTTTATTGGGTTGGCGTAGATCAAGATTAGGATTTATCACTCCGTGTATCGGAGAGGTATCTCTGGGCCCTCTCGGTAATGCACATCACTATAAGCCTTGCAAGCAATGTGACTAATGAGTTAGTTACGGGATGATACATTACGGAACGAGTAAAGAGACTTGCCAGTAACGACACTGAACTAGGTATGATGATACCCACGATCTAATCTCCGGCAAGTAACATACCGATGACAAAGGGAATGACGTATGTTGTTATGTGGTTTGACCGATAAAGATCTTCGTAGAATATGCAGGAGCCAATATGAGCATCTAGGTTCCGCTATTGGTTATTGACCGGAGATATGTCTCGGTCATGTCTACATAGTTCTCGAACCGAAGGGAATGAGTTATGTGTTTTGGTGACCGAAGTTTGTTCTGAGTCCCGGATGAGATCACGGACATGACGAGGAGTCTCGAAATGGTCTAGAGGTAAATATTCATATATTTGAAGGTTATATTCGGACATCGGAATGGTTCCGAGTGATTCGGGTATTTTTCCAGAGTACCGAAGGGTTACCGGAACCCCTCGGCGAAATGTTGGGCCAACATGGGCCTAAGGGAGAGAGAGGGAAGCCCGCGGGGGGTGGCCGCGCGCCCCCCTCCTAGGGAGTCCGAATAGGACAAGGAGGAGGGGGCGGCGCCCCCCTTCCCTTTCCCTTTCCCTCTCCCTCTCCCTCCCATTCCCTTCGGTGGAAGAAAGGAAAAGGGGGAGGCCGAATCCTACTTGGACTAGGAGTCCAAGTAGGACTCCCCCCATGGCGCGCCCTCCTGGCCGCAGGCCTCTCTCCCCCTCCTTTATATACGTGGGCAGGGGGCACCCCAAAGGCAAATCAATTGTTCTCTTAGCCGTGTGCGGTGCCCCTTCCACAGTTTACTCTTCTGATCATAGCGTCGTAGTGCTTAGGCGAAGCCCTGCGCAGATCACATCACCAACATCGTCGCCACGCTGTCGTGCTGACGAAACTCTCCCTCGACCCTCTACTTGATCAAGAGTTCGAGGGACGTCATCGAGCTGAACGTGTGCTGAACACGGAGGTACCGTACGTTCGGTACTTGGATCGGTTGGATCATGAAGATGTTCGACTACATCAACTGCATTAACATAACACTTCCGCTTTCGGTCTACGAGGGTACGTGGACACACTCTCCCCCTCTCGTTGCTATGCATCTCCTAGATAGATCTTGCGTGATCGTAGGAATTTTTTTGAAACTACATGCTACGTTCCCCAACAGGTGCTTCATAAGAGAAGATGGAGACTCAAAATAAAAATAAAAATTGCATAAAATTAAATATATAGGCCCTTCGCAGAGGGAAGTAGAGATTTGTAGAGGTGCCAGAGCTCAAGGCTTAAATTGAGAGATAAAATTGTTTTGAGAGGCATGCTTTTCCTGTCAATGAAAACGACTGAGAATTCCCAATATCTTCCATGCTGGACAAATTATGGGCGGTTCCCAAACAGAAAATAAATTTTATTTCCTTTCCACCATTACAATCCATGGCTAGCCGTATCCACGGGTGCCTTCCATACCAACACGTTGCAAGGAACTTATTATTGTCATATTTTTTTCATTTCGGGACTGGGCATCCCTATTACCTGCCACACTCTCGTGCAATGACAAGTGAATAAACACTCATTGTGAGAATAAAATACCTAGCATGGAAAATGTTGGCCACCCCCTATCGCTTCATGAGCGGTACAGGCACACAAAATGGAAATTTATTTTGAATAATTAGAGTTGGCACATGCAAATTTACTTGGAACGGCATGGAAATACCGCATATCGGTTGGTATGGTGGACTCATTTGGCACAACTTTTGGTTTAAGGAATTTGATGCACAAGCAGCATTCCCGCCTAGTACAAATTAGGGCTAGCAAATAGATTGAGAAGCGACCAACCAAAAAACGAAAACGGTCATAATCATGCATTGAACATAACTAGCACTGAATAATGCACCATAAGTAGGATATAACTTCGTTGCGTAACTAATGACTTTACGTTCTTGCATAGGAAATCACTAACCTTAACACCAATATTCTTACTACCACAAATACTCACCAACATGACTCACATATTATCATCTCCATATCGCAAAACTATTGCAAGGAATCAAATTTATCATACCAATGATCTACATGAGAGTTTTTATTATATCCTTCTTGGATATTCACCATATTAATACCAATTCCATAGCTTGTGCGAATTGTCATCACTATTATCAACACTCAAAATAATATAAATGAAGCAAGAGAGTGTTCGACAAATTACTCCAAAATGATATAAGTGAAGATCAAATGAGTAGTTAAGTAGCACAGTGAGGACTCTCTAATTTAAAAATTTCAGTCTTAAGTATTCTATTCAAACAACAAACAAATAAAATAAAATGATATTCTAAGGATAGCACATCTCATGCGAAGAAGCAAAAACTTAGGCTCAACCAATACTAACCGATAATTGTTGATGAAGAAAGGTGGAATGCCTACCGGGGCATCCCCAAGCTTAGATGCTTGAGACTTCTTGGAATATTATCTTGGGATGCCTTGGTAATCCCCAAGCTTGAGCTCTTGTGTCTCCATAATTCCTCTCATATCACGGTCTTCCTAAATCTCAAAAAACTTCATCCACACAAAACTCAACAAGAACTCGTGAGATAAGTTAGTATAAATCAATGCAAAACCTTATCATTCCCTATTGTAACAAATCACTAAAATTTTAATTTAACATTGCATACTAAATGGCTCTGCATATTTAATACTTATATCCTCAAATAGAATCATTAAACAAGAAAACATATGCAAACATAACAGCAATCTATCTAAACAAGATAGTCTGTAAAGGATGCAAGAAGGATCCATACTTATTTAACTTAAAAATTCTAAAATTTTACCACACTGTAGAAAATTTATCATAGCTTATTGTGGAAAAAGTTTCAACATTTTGTCATATTCTGACTTTTCTCTAGAATTCACGCAATAGCGTGCAACTTTCCGTTTTCAAACAACAACATGTAGACTTGCAAAATAAGCATGATAAAGGCTATACTTGACATTTTTATTGAAATTAAAGATAAAAACACTATTCTAAATAACAAAAAGCAAATCAAAACAAAAGAAAATGCCGCTCCAAGCAAAACTCATACCATGTGACGAATAAAAATATAGCTCCAAGAAAGGTTACCGATAATGTTGAAGACGAAAGAGGGGATGCCTTCTGGGGCATCCCCAAGCTTAGTTGCTTGGGTATTCCTTAAATATTACCTTGGGGTGCCTTGGTCATACCCAAGCTTAGGTTCTTGCCACTCCTTATTCTCCTCATATCGATATCTCACCCAAAACTTGGAAACTTCAATCACAAAAAACTTTACCGAACTTCGTGAGATAGGTTAGTATGATAAAGAGCAAATCATTCACTTTGGTACTGCCAAGACAAGATTCATAATTTTTCTCAAACAATGCCTACTGTACCCTATAATTTATACAATTTATATTGACCAATATAAGCCATAGAAACTATAAAACAAGTAAATTGTGCATTGAAAACAGAATTTGTCAAAAACAGAATAGTCTGTAATGATCTAAATAATGATCTTACTTATGCAACTCTAAAATTCTGAAAAATTAGGACAATGTAGGCAAGTTGTATATCAATCATGTGTAAAAACTTTAGAGCAAAATCACGTTCCAGTAAATTTAAAAAATTCCTGGACTGGGCGCAAAAGTTTCTGTTTTTGAATGGAATCAAGTCAACTATCATCCACACAATCCCAAAGGCTTTACTTGGCACTTTATTGAAACAAAAGCTATAAAACATGATTACTACAGTATATTAATCATGTTAACATGCACAAATGGTCGGTATAAGTGTTGGGTTGTCTCCCAACAAACGCTTTTATTTAATGCCTTTTTAGCTAAGCATGATGATTTCAATGATGCTCACATAAAAGTAAAGAATTAAAACATAACAGTAGCATTATGAAGCATATGACTAGCACATTTAATCCTAACACACCTCCTAAGCATAGGGATTTTGTGAGCAAACAACTTATGGAAACAAGAATCTACTAGCATAGGAAGGCAAAACAAGCATAACTTCAAGATTTTCAACACATAGAGAGGAAACTTGATATTATTGCAATATGTAAATGCATATGTTCCTCTCTCATAATAATTTTCAGTAGCATCATGAATTAATTCAACAATATAACTATCACATAAAGCATTCTTTTCATGATCCACAAGCATAGAAATTTTATTACTCTTCACATAAGCAAATTTCTTCTCATCAATAGGAGTGGGAGTATCATGTGAAACTATAATACTATAAATTGTTTCCACATTAAAAGAGTAATGTTCAGTAAAGGGGCAATAATAATTATGACAAGTTTTATAAATATAATCATCACCATTTTTTATAACATAAGTATCATCACAATAATCATCATAAGTGGTAACTTGGTCTCATCGTAATCAATTGAAACCTCTTCCGAAATAGTGGAATCATTACTAAATAAAGTCATGACCTCTCCAAATCCATTTTTATCATTATAATAAGATTCAACACCCTCCAAAATAGTGGGATAATTATCATCTGAAGTTTACACTCTTCCAAACCCACTTTCATAAATATTGCAATCATCATAAATAGGAGGCATGCAATCATTATAACAAATTTGATCATTCAAAGTAGGGGGACTAAAAAGATCATCTTCATTAAGTATAGCATCCCCAAGCTTGGGACAAGCATTAATTGCAGCAAATAAATTCTGAAACATGCCATTCTCATCAAACATAGCATCCCAGAGCTTGTGGCTTTGCATACCATGAGCATAATCATTCTCATCATTAATAGTATGAATAGCACCAATAGTATAGCAATTATTATCATCATAATTTTCTAAGTTGGTGCCAAAATGATTTTCAAGATTATAAGAAGTATCACTATTTTCCCAATCATAATCATCACAATGAGTAATAGGCATAACAAAATCATCCTCAATAGTTCATTCGGTCATTATGCCATACACTACTGGAATCAGCAGATTTGCCTTCCGCTAGCGGACGGCAAAGGTAGGCTTTGCCATAAGCCACCACAAAACGGACGGCAAAGAGGCAGCGGACGGCAAAGGTAGGCTTTGCCATCAGCCAACTCTTTGTCGTCTGCTGGCAGACGGCAAAGAGAGGGTTTGGCCCACTGGCTGTCAATAACCCAACGGGCCCCCTCTTTCCCGTCTGCTAGCAGACGGCAAAGCGTTCTTTGCCATCCACTAGCTGACGGCAAAGGAGAGGCCGACGGCAAAGCTTCAAATTCACTTAACAGCGCCGCGCCCGACCCGTCGCCCTCTCTCTGTCTCCTCTCCTCTTTCCTCCCTCTGCCACCCCGTGCCGTCTCCGCCCCCTCCCTACCTCCCCACCCCCTCCCGAGCCTCTGCGCCGCGGCCTCCCCTTCGCAACCGTGGGTCGACCGCCCCCAAGGAGCTCCACCCATCGCCGCCCCTCCCCGCCCCATC
>NC_057802.1:82026970-82036705 GCF_018294505.1 Triticum aestivum | reverse complement strand
TAGGTTATTTAGTTCAATTAGTTTAGGTTTTTTAGTTTAGGTTTAATTAGTTTAAGCACCCAAACGCAGCCTAATTTAGATTAATTAGTTTAGGTTTTTTCTTCTGTTTTTTAGGAATAAACAAGAAAGATGAAAAAAAGTAAAAGAAGAAGAGGAAGAAGAAGATGATGAAAAAAAAGAACAATAAGTAGAAGAAGAAGGAGAAGAAGAAGAAGAAAGAAGAAGATGAAAAAAAAATAAGTAGAAGAAGATGATGAAAAAAAGAAGTAGGAAAAGTAGAAAAAGAGGGTCGCCGATGGTCGACGGTCGCCGAGTGGTCGAGGGGTCGAGGTGTCGAGGGGTCGAGGGGAAAAGGGGAAAAGGGGTTGAGGGGTCGGGGGTCGCCGAGGTGTCAAGGGGTCGCGGATTTGCCATCCCGACCACGACACCCCGACCCCCTGACCCCGACATCCCGAGACCCCGACACGGCACCCCGAGACCCCGAGACGGCACCCCCGACCACGACACCCGAGACCCCGACACGGCAACCCCTGACCCCGACATCCCGAGAGCCCGACACGGCACCCCGAGACCCCGACACGGCACCCCCGATCACGACACCCCGAGACCCCGACACGGCACCCCCGACCCCGACACGGCACCCCGATGCTATTATTCAATTAGCTTGTGTTATTAGGTATTCAATTTTTTATTATGTTCATGATGATGATACACACTTAAATATTTTATTAAGTTTATGTTGTACTAATTTTGTTTACTCTTTGTCATTGCAAGTGTTGACAGATGGTGGGCGCGGGTCGAGAGCGCTCCGAGGCTCCTTCCTCAGCGCGTGCTGGGAGAGGTGTTATTATTCCACCCCAGCACCTCTGGAGAGTGCTGGATGACAGTATGCAGACACCGGCAGGCGCTTCTTCCTCGGCCAGGAGAGGTTGGGGGAAGCCGAAGAGGGCTGCTAGAGGTGGACGTGGCAGCGGGAGAGGTAGGAAGGCTGATGCGCATTCCTCACCGCCACCCCCAGCTGATTCTCCGGACCACCGTAGTGCTCCGTCTCAGGTGGACCCGGTCTTGGACTCCGGTCCATGAGCCTCGGGTCGACGAGCCTTCGTCCCAGGAGACTCGAGTCCCAGAGTCTTCGTCCCACGTGACTCCGGAGACTAGTGGCCATGCTGATGGTGAGGACACCTTTTCTAACGATAGCTATAGCGAGGGCGAGCTAGTTGAGGGGGGCAAGAAGGTCTACCAGCGTGGTGGTACAAAGCTCCCGCCTGTGCCGCCGACCCGCGATCAGAGGTGGTTGATTGTGCCTACGGAGAGAAGTAAGTGCATTGACTCTGTTTAACCTTTTGCCTTCATGTTTCTTCAAATTAATATGTAATGTGTCGGTGGGAAACGACACCTATGGGATCACAGGAATCCCTACTATGGTTGCCGGGGCGTGGGTTGTGAGAAGAGCAGGATTAACAGTCAGCACAAGGATCGTTTACCTAGGTTCGGGCCGCGAGGATGTGTAAAACCCTAGTCCTGCTTTGGTGGATGTATTGAGTGTTCTTGAGCTCTCGGACTAGCTATGGAGGTTGTGTAGTCCCAAAGAGCCGAATCCTCCTCCAGTACGCCATGGGCTTCCTTTTATAGTCGAAAGGGGCTGCCACAATGGCACACAGGAGGTGGAAAAGCCTACAGTACTATGAGCTTATCGCCCGGGTTACAGGACAAGACGCATTTAATGCGCCGCTTAGGTTTCTCTTAGCTTTATTGGGGGCGAGAGCGTGGCCCGTCCCGTCCGTCGCCACTCCTCTTCGCTTCGACAGCGCCCTGGCCAGCGATGCATGCGGCACCATGTAGGCAGGCAGCTGAGGTGGCGCGGTGGTAGGGTCTTCACGAAGATCTGCATGCCACCATGCAGGTGCTTGCTGAGTTGGGTAGAAGCCGCCCGTCACCACGTAGGTGCCTGCCCAGCTGGTTGAGCTAGCAGCTGCTTGGGAATGGAGGTGGAGTCTTGGTCGACGCAGGCCTGGCTGTGGCCCCGCTGACGCCCTCAGCAAGGGTCTTGCCGGGCCTGTGGCACTGCAGTCATCCCCGGCAAGGCGCTTGCCGGGGGTCTTATGGATCTCCTCGGCAAGGATCCAGCCGTGGGTCGCCGTCTTCTGGTCCTCATCTGATCTCATATCTCTATGGTCTTGACAAAGATTTGCATGTTGCCACAGAGGTGCCTCCCGAGCCCTAGTTCCAATGTGGTTGGTTGAGTTGGAACCCGTGGGCTCAAGGGTGGCTCACTCTGTTAGCATCGGGCAAGTTGCCCCGGCAAGGTTCTTGCCGGGGCCGCGGAGGCTGCCCCGGCAAGGGCCTTGCCGGGGGAGTCCACCTCGCCCTCTCGCTCTTTGGTATCTTTGGCCTTGGCGTTGCCTTGGCCATCTTCTGCTTCGGCTTCTCTCTGGCTCCCCTCCTCTGCTCTGCTTGGTGTGGCCGTGGCGCGCGGCTCCGACTGCCCGTGCACAAGTAAAGGGGTACAAAGGTGTGCCCCTACTTTTATACACCGACAGGAGCCCCCGGGCCTGGGCCACACATAAGCGCGACACGTTGTTGGGCCAGGCCCAGAACGGTGCGCGGGCAGGCGGGGCGGATTTTCACCGCAGTAACTGTTCCGTCTGTTGTGCTTCCCCACGACCTGCGCTTAACGCACGACGTGGAGGGATGTGCGTGACGTGGGGGACATGCGTGATGCGGTTTCCGCATGCATGCGTCACATCATGGTAAAGAGGCGGCTCACGCCTTCCCCGTAAAAAGAGGGAGGCGTGGAGGCGCGGCTCATTTACTGGATGGACTCGGGTCGCAGTTTTCAAGGCGCCCACGCCCCATGATCATGGGGCGGGGAACAGTCGCCTCACCCGTCCTTTCGATCCTGCTCGCTCGCCACGCGTCCTTCATGCAAGTGGCAGGTGGTGGAGGTGGGAAACTGGGCCGTCGCTGATTGGGGCAGCGGGTCGGTCCTGGTTCCCTGCACCTCCGATGGTTGGGTTGGCTGAGTGGGGTGGCCGAGTCTCGACCCTGCCCCTTTGTAAGGAGGGCGAGGGAGGGCGTCGTCCCACATTCCTTCAGTATCCATCCTCCTTCACCTTTGCTTCTTTCTTCCACCTGCCATGGCGAGAGGAGGCGCTGGGCCTTCGACGGTGGCGGCGAGGGTCGCTGCTCATCAGCGCATCCCTCCTTCCCACGAGCTCGCGGCGGCGGAGCCAGCCATGAGAGGAATGGGGAGGGGGCGTGGCCGAGGTCGCCGCGGCATTCGGGGGAGAGGGGGACGAGATGGCGCGGCGGCCGTGCCTCTGCCAGCGATGCCTCTCGCCATGGAGGGCCACGTCGGGGACCAGCCCCGCGAGTTCTTCATCAGGTTGCGCCGGCCACCGCGTCGTCGTCTTCGTCTCCCCACCCCCTTTCCTCAGGAGATGGAGCCCGATCCGCCCCAGACCCTCAGATTGCACATGAGGGGTTGCGGAACCGGCGGCACGCGGGTCGACGTCGACTTCCCCGCTCTGCATGTTATGTATCTCCGTCGCAGATGGAAGACATTTGGTCGCATCCATAGCCTGACGGTGGGGCTCTTCCTCTACTTCAAGTTAATGGAGGGCGGCATGCTCTCCGTCAAGGTCTTCGGAGATCTGGGAACTCGCCTGAAGTGCTGCGTGGAGAGCTCCTCCGACGATGAAGGTTCCTCCTCAAGCAAGAGCGACGAGGATGACAGCGACAGCGACGACGAGGGTAGTAGGCTGGAGGAGGACGGGTCTGACTAGGTGTCGGACCCGCCGTCTCGGGGCGGTGTCGGCAGCAGCAGCATCTGCACCGGGCTCCTTGAACTTCTCGGGGTCGCCTCCTTGGGCGGCCGGCGTAGGAGGCCCAGAGAAGGCGAAGAAGGCGGGTGGCGGGCCGTCAAGCTGGAGTACGCGGGCACCGACGCCTTCGTCGCGTAGTGCCGGTCCTGCCTCCTAGTCTTCCAGCTGTTCTCCCGTCATCATCATCACCAGCCTCTCTCCGGGATGGCCACCGGGATGTTCTCCTGGTTCCTTCTATTGCTCGTGCCTCGCCTAGGCGCTCGTTTTGCCCTTCCGTCAGCTTGTTCCATTTCCTGCATGGGATGTTTTTAATGAAAAGGGGTGTTTGCCGGGTTCTTTGTGCGTGAGCGAGGCCCATGCCAAGGACGAATCCTTGTTATTTTTAAGATAAACATTGTTGCCCGGCAACAGGCCTTGCCGTTTCCCCACTTCAGCCAACCATTCTCACGCTCTCGGCAGAGGCAGGGGCGATGTAGAGTTAGGCCCCTTGTCCGTTTCTCTTGCCACCGCGACTACGACCAAGTTCTGACCCAGGGGATAGCTCCTGGGTACGGGAAAAGGGGTGCACTGTGGTTTTATGAATATAAACGAGGTTTCACATGTCCCAGTTCTATACGGAAGTGCATAACAAGGGATAAAAGACTTATCTGAATCCGCAGCCCCCAACAACCTAGGCTTGCCGTGGTTGGATCCTTGTGTCCTCAGCCCCCGGCGATCGTGGCTTGTCGGGGCCGAAGCGCCGGTCCATCCTCTTTCTCCCAAGCGGCTCAGGAGATATGTCTACGTGCCCTGCGAACCAAAGAGGACAAAAAGAATCATACTCGACCTCTAGGCTATGGGTTAGTCGCCACTAAGCACTATCAACCCTAACCGAGGAAGAGACTTGACCTAGCATGCATGCTGTAACTTAGGGCGCCAGCGCTTCATTTATTTATGCTCAGGGTCTGCGCCTGGCTTTGTACAGAGGGTTACATGCCTTGCCGGCAAAGCTTGTACAAAAGGTGGCTTGCCGGGAGGCCTAGCAAGCCGCGCCTTATGGGTAAAACTTGCGAAGATGCTCGATGTTCCAGGAGTTTCTCACTGGGACACCATCTTCGGTCTCCAGGCGGATTGCGCCGGGCCTGGTGACTCGTATTACCCGATGAGGGCCTTCCCACTTCGGCGTCAACTTGTTGGAATTCTTGGCCGACTGAACGCACCGAAGAACAAGGTCGCCTTCCTCAAAGCTTCGGGCATGGACCTTGCGGCTATGGTAGCGGCGCAAGGCCTGCTGTAGCATGCTGCTCTCACAGCCGCCCAAAGACGATCTTCCTCAAGGAGCGTCGCGTCATCTTGCCGCAACTGCTCTTGCTCAAGCTCATCATAAGCGAGCACTCGAGGTGACCCGTATATGAGTTCCGTGGGGAGAACTGCTTCTGCCCCATATACTAGGGCAAAGGGTGTCTGGCCGGTGGCTCGATTTGGCGTCGTCCTGATCGACCAAAGAACCGCCGGCAACCCATCAATCCAGTGCCTTCCACTCTTGTGCAGCTTGTCAAAGGTCTTCGTTCTCAGGCCTCGCAACACTTCAGCATTTGCCCTCTCCGCTTGGCCGTTGCTCCGGGGGTGTGCCACGGAAGCAAAACAGACCTTGCTGCCGAGGTCTTGAATGTATTGCATGAAGGTGTGGCTTGTGAACTGCGTGCCGTTATCGGTGATGACTCTGTTTGGCACACCAAAACGGCAGACTAGTCCCTTGAATTACTTGATGGTTGACTATGATGTCACCTTCCTCACCGGTTCCACCTCTGGCCACTTTGTGAACTTGTCGATTGCAATGTACAAGTACTCAAAGCCCCCGACAGCACAGGGGAAGGGGCCCAGTATGTCGAGCCCCCAGACCGAAAATGGACAGGAGAGAGGGATTGTTTGAAGGGCTTGAGCTGGTTGATGAAGCTTCTTTGAATGGAACTGACACGCTTCACACTTGGTTACTAGTGCCGTTGCATCCTGGAGGGCGGTGGGCCAGAAGAAGCCTTGCCGGAATGCCTTGCCGGCAAGAAGCCTTGCCACATATGCCTCCATGTATCTCTGCCAACAGCCCCAGTCCTTCCTCCCGGGGGATGCACTTCAATTTCACACCGTTCGGTCTTCTTCTGTACGGGACGTCATCGACGAACTGGTACAAGGCAGACCGACGGGCTACTTTTTCCGCTTCTTCCTACTCCTCAGGAAGTTCCCCTGTCTGGAGGAAATGGACGGTATGCTGTGCCCATGCTGGAGCCTGGGGCTCGATGGCAAGGACCAAAGGAATCTCTTCCGCCATGGGGGCAGCCGTCACTACGGCCAGGGCTTGGCGCCCTGCCGGAGCTAGCCGTCCCTCGGCAGGCTCAGGATCCGCGGCAACACCCTCACCGGCAGCCCCTGGGGGCTCGGCGGGAAAGTACTTGCCAGGGCCTGACTTCCTCCGCTTGTTCTGCTCTGTTGATGGCTCGATGGATGGTTGAGTTAACCAAAGCAAAAAGGTACATGGTTCCACAGGTAGCTTGAATGCAGCGCGCTTTGACAGGTAGTCAGCGATGTCGCTCTCCGCTCGGGGAACGTGCTCTGGTTGTATACCATCGAAGTGCTCCTCCAGTTTCCTCACCTCATCTACGTAGGCCTCCATCAACGGACTCTGATAATCCTTGTTAATTTGTCTGACGACAAGCTGTGAATCACCCCTGACGATGAGCTTTTTCACCCCGAGGTCCCGCCGCGATCCTGAGACCGGCAAGCAGCCCCTCGTACTCAGCAGTGTTGTTTGTGGACATCTCCCTGGGAAAGTGCATCTGGATCACATACTTGAGGTGCTCTCCGGTGGGTGCGACAAGCAGCACACCGGCACCGGGGAGAGCGGTCTCCTGAATTTCTTTGTCGGGTGTTGAGGTCCATTCTGCAATGAACTCCGCCAAGACTCTGCTCTGGATTGTCGAGGTACTTTCAAACTTCAACCCAAAGCTTGACAACTCCAAGGCCCATTCCAAAATCCTTCCGGTCGCATCTAGGTTGTGCAGTATCCGTTGCAACGGGAGGCGGGTGACGACAGTGATCTCGTGGGCTTGGAAGTAATGACATAGCTTCCTCGAGGCCATAAGGAGGCCGAAGAGCAATTTCTGCACACCGGAGTACCTCGACCTAGCCCCTGCAAGAGGGAGCTGACAAAGTAAACCGGGTGCTGCATCATCTTCTTCTTTTGCACCACTTCACTTGACTGTGCGGGCACCGCCCCGATGGCGTCAGACTCTGCTGGGGGCCTTGCCTTGCCGGCACCAGGCCCTGCCGGGGGAATCTCTGGCTTGCCATCCGCCGGTCCTGCTGTCGCCACTGCCTCCTCGTCGACCTCCCTTTGTGCCACCAGTGCGGCGCTGACCACTTGATTCATTGCCGCTAGATACAGCAGCAACGGCTCTTGTGGTTTAGGCGCAACCAGTATTGGCATGGAGGAAAGGTATTCCTTCAGATCCTGCAACGCCGCCTCGGCTTATGGGGTCCACTCCATTGGGCCTGCCTTCTTCAACATTTTGAAAAAAGGAAGGGCGCGCTCGGCAGACTTGGAGATGAATCGGCTCATGGCGGCAACGCAGCCAGTGAGCCAACGCACATCCTTGATCCGCTTGGGTGCCTCAATCTACCCGATAGCTTTGATCTTGTCTGGGTTTGCCTCGATCCCGCGCTACGACACAAAGAACCCGAGAAGCTTGCCGGACGGAACGCCGAAGACACACTTCTCAGGGTTCAGCTTGAGGTTGATCTTGCGTAGGTTGGCAAACGTCTCTTCCAGGTCTTGTACAAGAGTTGCCCCGTCCTTGGTTTTGACCACTATGTCATCCATATATGCTTCCATATTTCTATGGAGTTGGGGTTCAAAACCAATTTGGACCGCTCTTGCAAACGTCGTGCCAGCACTCTTCAACCCGAAAGGCATCCGTAAAAAGCAATACTACCACATGGGGTGATGAATGTTGTCTTCTCTTCATCTTCTCTTGTCATGAAGATCTGGTGGTAGCCTGAGTAGGCGTCGAGGAATGACAACAGGTCACACCCAGACGTGGAGTCAACAATCTGGTCGATGCGCGGCAATGGGAAGGGGTCCTTGGGACAAGCCTTATTGATATCTGTGTAGTCAATACACAACCTCCACTTCCCATTTGCCTTGCGCACCACCACCGGATTGGCCAACCACGTCGGATGGAGCACTCCTCTCACGAAACCTGCCGCTTCCAACTTTCTGATCTCCTCTGTGATGAACTCCTGCCTTTCCAGAGCCTGCTTCCTAACCTTCTCCTTGACGGGCCGCGCATGAGGACTGACAGCTAAGTGGTGCTCAATCACCTCCCTGGGAACACCGGGATGTCGGATGCTTGCCATGCAAACACGTCGACATTCGCTCGCAGGAAGGTGACGAGAGCGCCTTCCTATTTGCTGTCAAGGGTGGAGCTTATGGTGAAGGCCCCTCCCGTGCCATCCTCCCTAACGGACACCTTCTTGGTCTGCGGTGGCTCAGCTCTAGATTTTTTGCTCTTGCCGGTGGAGCTCTCTAGCACGTCCTCGACGGTAGCACAACACTCTGAAGAGGTGTGCTTGCCGGAGTGGGTGCGAGAGATCTTGTCAGGCTTCTTCTTCCCTCCCGGGGCTTCAGTGACAGGAGCAAGTGCCTTGGCGGCAGCCGCTACAACTGCTTCCCGGTAGAGTTGGTCGGCGCAAATCAGCACGTCCTTCTTGTCGGAGGGGACGGAGACGATGGTCAATGGCCCGGGCATTTTCAGCAGTTGTAGGCGTAGTGCGACGCCGCCATGAACTTGGCTAGTGCCGGGCGGTCGAGGATCCCGTTGTAGGGCAAGGGGATCTCGAGCACATCGAAGACGATCCTCTCTGTCCTGTAGTTCAACTCTCCTCCAAATGTCACGCGCAGTGTGACCTTCCCCTTCGGCTGGCTCCTCCCCGGATTGACCCCTTGAAACGTCCCCATTTCCTCGAGGTCTCCATCAGGAATTTGCAGCCTTTTGATCACGACGGGCGAGATCAAGTTCAGGTCAGCCCCGCCGTCGACCAACATCTTGTTCACCTTGAGGTTGCGTATCATTGGCGAGACCAACATCGGCAAACACCCGACCGCGGTTGTGCGGTCAGGGTGGTCCTCGACGTCAAAGATGAGGGGCGTGCTGGACCACTTCAGTGGCTTCTGAGCGTCGAACAATGGCTCTGCTGCTGTAATCTCACGCGCCCACTGCTTGAGCTGGCGGTGAGAAGTATGCAGCGAGGCGCCACCATCGACGCACATGGCCTCCGTAGCCTTCTGGAACTCTTGCTCGCCGGACTCGTCGTCCTCGTCACGGTCATCGTCTTCTTGCTTCTTGTCATGGCCCCGGGCGGGCCTCTCTTGCTGGTTGTCCTTGCCGCGGCGGCCTCCTTGGCCGCCACGCTTCTTGCCGGATCCCTCGGCACCATCCTGGCCCTTCTCCTTGTCACGCCTCTCGTACTCAGCTTTTTGCTTCTCAGCAAGCAGCTCGACTTGTTGGCAGTTCTGGAGGTCGTGGCCCTTGGTGCGGTGGATCTTGCAGTACTGCTTGTCGGAGCTTCCTGGCTTGTCGGCAGCCGCCAAGGCCCGGCAGGCGGCGCACTGATACGTCTCCAACATATCTATAATTTTTTTATTGTTCCATGCTATATTATATTCTGTTTTGGACAATATTGGGCTTTATTATACACTTTTATATTGTTTTTGGTACTAACTTATTAACCGGAGGCACAACCCAGAATTGCTGTTTTTTTTGCCTATTTCAGAGTTTCGCAGAAAAAGAATATCAAACGGAGTCCAAACAGAATGAAACCTTCGGGAACGTGATTTTTGGAACAAACGTGATCCAGAGGACTTGGACCCTACGTCAAG
>NC_057802.1:81996699-82026723 GCF_018294505.1 Triticum aestivum | reverse complement strand
ACCGACGTACTCCTTCCTCCTATATATACCTACGTACCCCCAAACTACCAGATACGGAGCCAAAAACCTAATTCCACCGCCGCAACCTTCTGTACCTGTGAGATCCCATCTTGGGGCCTGTTCTGGAGCTCCGCCGGAGGGGGCATCGATCACGGAGGGCTTCTACATCAACACCATAGCCTCTCCGATGATGTGTGAGTAGTTTACCTCAGACCATCGGGTCCATAGTTATTAGCTAGATGGCATCTTCTCTCTTTTTGGATCTCAATACAATGTTCTCCCCCTCTCTCGTGGAGATCTATTTGATGTAATCTTCTTTTGTGGTGTGTTTGTTGAGATCGATGAATTGTGGGTTTATGATCAAGTTTATCTATGAACAATATTTGAATTTTCTGAATTCTTTTATGTATGATTGGTTATCTTTGCAAGTCTCTTCGAATTATCAGTTTGGTTTGGCCTACTAGATTGATCTTTCTTGCAATGGGAGAAGTGCTTAGCTTTGGGTTCAATCTTGCGGTGTCCTTTCCCAGTGACAGTAGGGGCAGCAAGTCACGTATAGTATTGTTGCGATCGAGGATAACAAGATGGGGTTTATATCATATTGCATGAGTTTATCCCTCTACATCATGTCATCTTGCTTAAAGCGTTACTCTGTTCTTATGAACTTAATACTCTAGATGCATGCTGGATAGCGGTCGATGTGTGGAGTAATAGTAGTAGATGCAGGTAGGAGTCGGTCTACTTGTCTCGGACGTGATGCCTATATACATGATCATACCTAGATATTCTCATAACTATGCTCAATTCTGTCAATTGCTCAACAGTAATTTGTTCACCCACCATAAATACTTATGCTCTTGAGAGAAGCCACTAATCAAACCTATGGCCCCGGGTCTATTTTCCATCATATTAATCTTCCAACACTTAGCTATTTCCGTTGCCTTTTATTTTGCTTTTATTCTACTTTGCATCTTTATCATAAAAATACCAAAAATATTATCCTTTCATATCTATCAGATCTCACTCTCGTAAGTGACCGTGTAGGGATTGACAACCCCTTATCGCGTTGGTTGCGAGGATTTATTTGTTTGTGTAGGTGCGAGGGACTCGTGTGTGGCCTCCTACTGGATTGATACCTTGGTTCTCAAAAACTGAGGGAAATACTTACGCTACTTTGGTGCAACACCCTTTCCTCTTCAAGGGAAAACCAACGCAGTGCTCAAGAGGTAGCACGCACCCGGCAATCTCCTTGCCGGGGTCGTCTGCCTTGGCCTTCTTGGCAGCGTCGGTGCTATCGGATCCCTCGACGGCTACGACGGTCTTGCCCTTGCGCTTCCTGTTGCGACGTCGGCCCTTCTTCGTCGGGGCGGCGGTGTTTTCATCAGTAGAGTCAGTTTTCGCGCCGGCGTCCTCGCCGGGGTACTTCCTTCCCTCTTCAGCCCGGGCGCACCTATCAGCCAGAACATAAAGTTTGGCCACATCCTTAACCTTGGTCATCGCCAGCTCTTCGTGCATCTTGCGGTTGTGCAAGTTCTGATGGACTGTGGTGATCACGGCGGCGGGATGAACGTCGGGGATGTTGTACTGCACCTGGCTGAATCTCTGGATGTACTTGCGCAGGTTTTCCCCTTCCTTCTAGGGAATGATATGCAAATCACTGGCCTGGCTATGAGCTCGGTGGACTACAGTGAAGGCGCCAACGAACTGATGGCACAGATGAGGCCGAGAAGAAATGGAATCCGCTGGCAAGTGCATCAACCAAGACATGACATTGGGCTTCAGTGCCAACGGGAAGTAATTGGCAAGCACCTTGTCGTCGCGAGCTCCGGTAGCCTGCATCGCGATGGTGTAGACATTGAGGAACTCTGATGGATGGGTCTTGCCAGTGTACTTCTTGCCGACGTCGGGCTTAACGTGCAGTGGGACGGACACTGGAACTGCCGCAGTTCACGGGTAAAGGCCGGGCAGCCCACCTTGTAAGGTAGGCCGCCGGAGCCCCCCGATGCTGGGTGGTCCATAGCGGGTCCCGCCCGCTTGTCCGGCTGGTGGCGTGTACCACGCCGGTGCTCGATAGTGGTTCGAGCATCTTTGTGAGCTCGTTCTCGAAGAACTTGGCATTGGTCGCGGTGGGTCCGTGGGTCGGACGACGCTATGAAAATATTATCACAAGCGTCATCGCGACGGACCGACACCCGCGGTGGCTGGCGTGGAGGCGGAGAGTGCACCGTGGCCGCAGCACCCCCGGCCCCTCCACCACTGGCATGCGGTGGTTCGACGGAGCGCCGGCCCGAAGGCCCCGCCGGTCGCGGATCATCTTTATTGGCAACGGCGAAGAGGCTCCGGATGGTGGCTCTCTACTCGTCGAGCTTCTCCGCAGCAGGAGGGAAGTCGAGGAGCAGCTGCGCGCGCACCAAAGCTTCCGCTGGCATGGGTGGTGGTGACACCTGCGTGGACCGTGGCGCGCTTCGACTTCTAACTACGTTAGAAGGAGCTCTACCACAGCCCAGCGGCTGCGTGCCATTTTCGCCAGCACTTCGGCGAGCGTGTTGGACTCCTTCGTCCCGCGGACGATGCACATGGCTCTACCCACGGCGGTGTCCGGGGTCTCCAGCGTGGTGCCGCTGCTCGTCGCGCGCACCCTGGGAAGAGCACACTGTGGGCGCCGGCGTGGGCGTCTTGGAGGTTGCTGCGCCGCCCGTGGGTGGCACAACGACACTCCTGGAGGGCCCCGCGCCGCCTACGGGGTGCCCAGCCCCGTCTTTGGATTTGGTGGCATGCGGCCCGTCGCTTGGTGCACGAACGACGCCGCTCGCCAGGCTCTGATTGCCAGAGCGATGCTGGTGCTCGCGGACCGCGGCCCGGGTCCTGTCCGCGACCGACCCGCTGCTCGCCCGCACTGGCACGGGCCGTTCGGCTCCCGATGAGCTGATCGCTGTGATTGTCTTCTTCTTGGGAGCCATGGTGATGAAGAACAACTAGGCTAACTACCAGACTAGATTCTCACAATTGCGCCCCCTACCTGGCGCGCCAAAGATGTCAGTGGGAAACGACGCCTATGGGATCACAAGAATCCCTACTACGGTTGCCAGGGAGCGGGGTTATGAGAAGAGCAGGATTAACAGTCAGCACAAGGATCGTTTACCCAGGTTCGGGCCGCGAGGATGCGTAAAACCCTAGTCTTGCTTTGGTAGATGTATTGAGTGTTCTTGAGCTCTCGGACTAGCTATGGTGGTTGTGTAGTTCCAAAGAGCTGAATCCTCCTCCAGTACGCCATGGGCCTCCTTTTATAGTCGAAAGGGGCTGCCACAGTGGCACACAGGAGGTGGAAAGGCCTACAGTACTATGAGCTTATCGCCTGGGTTACAGGACAACACGCATTTAATGCGCCACTTAGGGGTCCCTTAGCTTTATTGGGGGTGGGAGCGAGGCCCGTCCCGTCCGTCGCGGCTCCTCTTCGCTTCGACACGCGCCCTGGCCAGCGATGCATGCGGCGCCATGTAGGAAGGCAGGAAGCTGAGGTGGCGCGGTGGTAGGGTCTTCACGAAGATCTGCATGCCACCACGCAGGTGCTTGCTGAGTTAGCGTAGAAGCCGCCCGTCGCCACGCAGGTGCCTGCCCAGCTGGTTGAGCTAGCAGCTGCTTGGGAACGGCGGTGGAGTCTTGGTCGACGCGGGCCTGGCTATGGCCCCACTGACACCCTCGGCAAGGGCCTTGCCGGGGGCCCGGCAAGGGTCTTGCCATGGCACCGCAGTCATCCCTGGCAAGGCGCTTGCCGCGGGTCTTATGGATCTCCTCGGCAAGGATCCCGCCGAGGGTCGCCGTCTTCTGGTCCTCATCTGATGTCATATCTCTATGGTCTTGACAAAGATTTGCATGCTGCCACGGAGGTGCCTCCCGAGCCCTAGTTCCAATGTGGTTGGTTGAGTTGGAACCCGTGGGCTCAAGGGTGGCTCGCTCTGTTAGCACCGGGCAAGTTGCCCCGGCAAGGCTCTTGCCGGGGCCGCGGAGGCTGCACCGGCAAGGGCCTTGCCGGGGGAGTCCACCTCGCCCTCTCGCTCTTTGGTATCTTTGACCTTAGCGTTGCCTTGGCCATCTTGTGCTTCGGCTTCTCTCTGGCTCCCCTCCTCTGCCCTGCTTGGTGTGGCCGTGGCGCGCGGCTCCGACTGCCCGTGCGCAAGTAAAGGGGTAAAAAGGTGTGCCCCTACTTTTGTACACCGACATAATGTGTTGGCCTTGTCATACTGCAAGGCTTGGGTACGCACCCGTGGTGTCCGCAGGCCCAACCAGGTCCTTGGTGTGCTTTGCCGGCACCACTTCCGGGTGTTGGAAATATGCCCTAGAGGCAATAATAAATGGTTATTATTATATTTCTTTGTTCATGGTAATTGTCTATTATTCATGCTATAATTGTATTATCCGGAAATCGTAATACATGTGTGAATACATAGACCACAACGTGTCCCTAGTAAGCCTCTAGTTGACTGGCTCGTTGATCAACAGATAGTCATGGTTTCCTAACTATGGACATTGGATGTCATTGATAACGGGATCACATCATTAGGAGAATGATGTGATGGACAAGACCCAATCCTAAGCATAGCATAAAAGATCGTGTAGTTTCGTTTGCTAGAGCTTTTCCAATGTCAAGTATCTTTTCCTTAGACCATGAGATTGTGCAACTCCCGGATACCGTAGGAGTGCTTTGGGTGTGCCAAACGTCACAACGTAACTGGGTGACTATAAAGGTGCACTACGGGTATCTCCGAAAGTTTCTGTTGGGTTGGCACGGATCGAGACTGGGATTTGTCACTCCGTGTGACGGAGAGGTATCTCTGGGCCCACTCGGTAATGCATCATCATAATGAGCTCAATGTGACTAAGGCTTTAGTCACGGGATCATGCATTGCGGTACGAGTAAAGAGACTTGCCGGTAACGAGATTGAACAAGGTATTGGGATACCGACGATCGAATCTCGGGCAAGTAACATACCTATTAACAAAGGGAATTGTATACGGGATTGATTGAATCCTCGACACCGTGGTTCATCCGATGAGATCATCGTGGAACATGTGGGAGCCAACATGGGTATCCAGATCCCGCTGTTGGTTATTGACCGGAGAGGCGTCTCGGTCATGTCTGCATGTCTCCCGAACCCGTAGGGTCTACACACTTAAGGTTCGGTGACGCTAGGGTTGTAGAGATATTTGTATGCGGAAACCCGAAAGTTGTTCGGAGTCCCGGATGAGATCCCGGACGTCACGAGAGGTTCCGGAATGGTCCGGAGGTGAAGAATTATATATAGGAAGTCAAGTTTCGGCCACCGGGAAAGTTTCGGGGGTTACCGGTATTGTACCGGGACCACCGGAAGGGTCCCGGGGGTCCACCGGGTGGGGCCACCTATCCCGGAGGGCCTCGTGGGCTGAAGTGGGCGAGTACGACTCCGTCATCCACGTTCATTGGAACGCTTCCGCTCGTGATCTACAAGGGTATGTAGATGCACTCCTTTCCCTCGTTGCTAGTATACTCCATAGATGCATCTTGGTGAGCGTAGGAATTTTTTTAAAATTATGCTATGATTCCCAACACCGGGGTGGGTCACGTTCCCCGGTGAGGGTGAGGTTCCACAGCTAGCACTTAGCTGGGAGCTGTACGTGGCTGCCCCGGCCCCGCCGGAGGAGAGGGTCGACGGTGTCTTTTGCGAGACGGTGGCCGACATTGTGATCCGGCGGTTTTGGGTAATTTCTCCTTTATAGAATTGAAAATCAACATTACCTAGTGATTGTACTAATCAGTGTTGTCTTGTTTGATTGCAGACCTTCTACAGGTGTGCTGAGGAACACAAGGCGGATGCGGCTAAGGTTGTCGAAGCCGAGTGCAAGCGCCTACTTTAGAACTTACGGCACGAGGCTCGGGTGCAAGCCGTTCGAGACTACTACACCTCTACTCACATTAGGAGGGAGAAGAAGAAGTGTCGCGCCAAGTATCTGAGTAAGGAGAAGCACATGAAGGTATTTACCTATTCTTAAGGCCTTGTACTTAGTTTCCTTGATTTGATTTGTAGGCGTAGTGCTGAAATTTCTCTTGTCTAACTTAGGTGCCCCCGAGATGGTGTGCGGATAGGATGGACTGTTGGGAGGCGTTGGTGGATGAGTGGTGCTCTCACCAATGGCTAGACATCCACAACAAGGCCAAGGATAAGCGTGCCCAAATGCAAGGTGTGCCACACCGTCAAGGGAGCTCCAACCTGTTTGAGTACGGGGATCACTGCGTATGTGGTTTGCTTCACGACTCATGCAATTTCATTCTTCATGCTAGCTTGAGCCCTTAGCTAATATGTCGTTCCTCTCTTTTAGGCGCATCACAACAAGAAGGAGGTGCCACCGCTGTACGAACTCTATGCCATGGCCCATACTGCCCCGTACAAGAAGGCCAAGGCATTCTCTGAGTCTGACCTCAATCATCCAGAGAGCTTCACCAACATCTCCTCCCATAACAAGCTCGTGAGGTACAGAGACTTTGGGATGGCGATGAAAGGGGATGACTTCAACCCGAGCCAGAGTGCTTTTGATCCAGAGCTCGTGATGCTATCTGGTGACGGGAGGAAACATGGCTCGGTAGCCATTGGGGATGGACTGATACGGTGTCCTAGAACTCTCCAGGAGATCAAGAAGCGCCAGACGAGCTCTCTTACGGAGATGAGTCCTCTTCCATGGCCAATGGAGCTCGCCATCGAGGCTAGGGCCCAGGAGCTTCTGGCGGAGGCAAACAGGCAGGCGGCGCAGAGGGAGAAGGAGTTGGAGGAGAGGATGGCTTGGATGGTGGAGGAGGAGAGGAACCAGAATGACGCGGGTCAACGGGCCCTATACGAGCTCCTCGTGGTAAGTTTCTCCTTCATATTAGCCAAATCATGCATGTAATGTTTGTTTCATTACTAACTAATATGACTGACTCGTGAAAACAAAATGTGCAGTCCGTGCGTGAGAAAAACTGTCAGACCCCTCTACCGATGCCCCAGATTGGTATAGCGGACACGGTGAGTTTCATTAGTTACTAGTATTCAGATTTCAGTTGCACCATGCTAACGAGACATTGCAAATGATCTTTGGTGCAGCATGCCACCCGACAAGCATCGACTGATCCTTCTCCGTCTCGCAATTGCACAACCCCGACCGGTCCTTTTCCGTTTGGCACTGCGCAAACCCGACCGGTCCTTCACCTCCGTGATGATGGTATGTTTTCCCAAGTGACATAATAACCTTACTTAGCTCCAAACTGACATACTTTACCTAGGATAGATATAAGATGACCTATACTTAGCATTTTTTCCTCCTAAATGACTTAATATGCTTAGTTAGCTAAAAACAGGCATAACTACCAAGGATAACTCAATAATGATCTATACTTAGCTTACCTAGTTCATCTATGACATAATTAGCTTACTTAGGTAAAAATGGCGTAATAACCTTGGTTTAGCTCCAAAACGCCTATACTTAGCTTATTTTCCTCGAAAATGACATAATAACCTTACTTAGCTCCAAAATGACATACTTTACCTAGGATAGCTATAAAATGACCTATACTTAGCATTTTTTCCTCCAAAATGACTTGATATGCTTAATTAGCTTAAAAATGGCACAACTACCTATGATAGCTCAATAATGATCTATAATTAGCTTAGCCAGTTCATTTATGAAATAATTAGCTCACTTGGGTAAAAAAATGGCATAATAACCTAGGTTTAGCTCCAAAATGACCTATACTTGGCTTATTTTCCTCAAAAATGACATAATAACCTTACTTAGCTCCAAACTGAAATACTTTACCTGGGATAGCTATTAAATTACCTATACTTAGCATTTTTTTCCTCCAAAATGACAAAATATACTTAGTTAGCTAAAAATGGCATAACTACCTAGGTTAGCTAAAAAATGACCTATACATAGCTTCTTTAGTTCATTTATGACATACTTAGCATACTTAGGTAAAAAATGGCATGATAACCTTGGTTTAGCTCCAAAATGACATAGACTTAGCTTATTTTCCTCCAAAATGACAAAATAACTTTACTAAGCTCGAAAATGACCTATTTACCTAGCTTAGCTCTAAAATGACCTACACTTAGCATTTTTACCTAGCTTAGCTAAAAAGGGCATTTTTACCTACCTTAGTTAGAAGAAGAAGATAAAGAACAGGAGAGGAGAAAAAGAAAGAGAAGAAAAATTATTCTTCTTCTTCTTTTTCTTCTTGTTCGTCTTCTTCTTATTCTTCTTCTTCTTCTTCGTCTTCTTCTTTTTCTTCTTCTTCTAGCTAGCCTTCTTCTTCTTCTTCTAACTTTCTTCTTTCCCAATTTGTAGATTTGCTTTAGATGAGGAGCTTGCGTTCATGGAGTATACTCTTCTCCTTGTGCTTCTTTTATGTTTTTGGAAACTTGTTGAAAACTTGTTGTTGGATATGTATGAATGGATGAAACCATTTTGTGTTGGATATGTTGTTGGATAACTTGTTGTTGGAAACTTATTTTATATATGTTGTTGGAAACTTGTTATATATACACTGGTACATGTCGGTGCTATACAAACGGTTTTTAACCCCTTCCCGCGACGGCGTTCGGAACCGTCACCTAGTGAGTGTGGGCGATAGGGGGGTCCTTCCCACACGACCTAGAAACCATCGGGGATATGCCCTCCTGGCACACACGCTCGGCAAGATGAGGTCGTGTGCGATCGGCGAGTGACCAAATACGGTTATACGTACAGTAGTGCTAAAAAATACAATTATACAGGCAAAATCGTTTCCGGTCGTAAGTACATCCCACATAGTCAGTCCCCGCTAAACGTTTCGTTCGTATATACATCCCACACAGTCACTCCAAGGAAAAGGTTTGCGCAGGGTGGCGTAACGCAAACAGTTTTCAAGAGAATGTCGTGTGTGATTGTTCATTGATCCAACACGGTTTATTCCTAGAAACTGTGTGCGTTTCCTGAGGTCATCGCCCACGGTGTTTTTTCAATAACTGTTTGCAATAGGAAGACCCAATTACCAAGCTAATTGGCCAATTAGCGGGCTAATTGCCCGATTATTAATAATCCATTTACTAATCTAATTGACATTCATATTAAGCACATAATATATTCCATTTCTATATTAAGGAAGCAGGATTTCATAATTGAAATACATCGGAGTACAATATGATATAGCTTCAGCACTCAGCTACCCCATTACACAACTGCACCAGCAGCAAGTTTCACATGCAACATCTGGAACCTTTCGAAATTAGCATCATAGACGGTACATAGAGTTATGCATCCCATCTGGAAATTTGCTGAAGCGGAAGGTGAATATTGAGCCTTCATTCATGTTGAAGGTCTTTGCAACTTTAGGACAGTGCGTGTGGATGATTGACCATGCATCCTTCGACCTCTTCAGGAACACTTCAATATTGAACCGTGGGTGTTGTATGAAAACTTTCCTCGCCTCCTGACCACAGAGGTGGTTTGAGACGTAATCATCAGTGAACCCTGAAAACAAGGATGTGCATAAATATCTTCTCTATATTGGAAATGGGGCAAATGAATAAAAAAAGGCAAGGTATAATTGTTAGTACCATCTTGTAAACCTCAGTGCTTCCCATTGTTTCCCTGCAACTCATATAAGGTAGTTAGTCATCAGGTTAAGTAAGGGTTCGCATGTTATCAGTAAAATATGTTGATGATAAATAAGCACATTGCAGATTCATCAGATTAATTCAAGCCACATGGAAAACTCATTTATCCATACCAAGCATGATTAAGAACTAGGAAAGATAGCAGTTGTATATGTTTCTCATGTATTAAGTGCAGCCAAATTCGATTTATTCCTCACATGGTATACAATAACAGAATGCAGCCACAGCAATGTAACATCGCATTGCAGAATTGAACCAAGCAGTTAACTAAACACCACAACAAATGAACCGAACGTTAACTGAGCACCACATTGCACAATATAACATACTCCTAATAGAAGATCAGACAGTTAACCAAACCAAGCATGCTTAAAAACTTGGAAATATAGCAATTGTATTTGTTTCTCATGTATTTAGTACAGCCAAATTCGATTTATTTCTCACATGGTATACAATAGCATAATGCAGCCACAACAATTGAACATCGCATTGCAGAATTGAACCAAGCAGTTAACTAAACACCACAACAACTGAACCAAACATTAACTGAGCACCACATTGCACAATATCACATACTCGTAATAGAAGATCAGACAGTTAACCAAACCAAGCATGCTTAACAACTTGGAATTATTGCACCATGAAGAATTGAACATCACATTTGCAGAATTGAACCAAGCAGTTAACTAAACACCACATTGCACGACGAACATATACACTATAGCAGAAGATTGCATGGTAAAAGTAGATAGCACAATTAACTATAATTTTTAAGGAAAGGCAGTAGCTAGAAAACTGAACATGCACTAGTAAAAAAAGACACATCCGTGACATTTTGGGCCGAACGAATAAATTTTCTGTCATACATATGACACTTCTATGACAATAATTGTGACAAAACCCGGTATCATCATAGATGTGGTGGGCTCCTACTTCTATGACAAAAACTCATGACAGAAAATGGGCTTTTCGTCCAGGGCAGGCCGGAGACGCAACTGCATGACATTCTTTGGGCCGTCCATGACGGAAAAAACCGTGGTAGAAGCGAGGGGGAGGAAAATTTCGGGGAGTTCCCGGTTACGGTGGGAGGTCGGGGGCCGAGCGATGCACGCTTCTCTCGTACACGTACGCGCGTGTGTGCGAGGCGTTGGCTCTAACTAAACCCGAGCGAGGCGTTGGGCTCTAACTGAACCCGAGCGATTGCACTGCAGGCTACGCGTTGCTGAACTCGAGCGATCGATCGATGGCTGTTAACTAAACCCGGTCGAGCGATTCCTTCGCTACTGCTACTAACTGAAGCCGATCGATGCTACCTCTGGGATGAACAGTGAGCGTTGCGGGGGGGTTTGGATGAACAGTGAGCGGTGGCGTTGCCTCTGGATGAACAGGACCCCGTGGTGTGGTGGAGGGCTGGATGAACAGTAGATGATGGAGGGGTGCCCGTGGAGGGGTGGTTGAACAGGTCCTCGTGGTGTGGAGGGCTGGATGAACAGTAGACGGTGGAGGGGTGCCCGTGGAGGGGTGGTTGAACAGGACCCCGTGGTGTGGAGGGTTGGATGAACAGTAGACGGTGGAGGGGTGCCCGTGGAGGGGTGGTTGAACAGTAGCCGGTGGAGTAGCGCGCGGTGCAGGCTGGATGAACAGGAGCCCGTGGAGGCTGGAGGAGGCCGACGGTAGCCTGTGGAGGCTGGAGGAGGTCGACGGTGGAGATGAACAGTATCCTGTGTAGTCCCGTTTTGCGGTACGCCACACCCTCCCGATGAACAGGACCCCCGTTTCGACCGTAGGAGGTCCGTTTCGTCCGTTTTGCGGTACGCCACACCCCTCCCAATCAACAGGACCCCCGTTTCGACCGTAGGAGGTCCGTTTCGTCCGTTTTGCGGTACGCCACACCCCTCCCGATCAACAGGACCCCCGTTTCGACCGTAGGAGGTCCGTTTCCTCCTTGCGGTATGCCAGACCCCTCCCGGTCAACAGGACCCCGTTCCGAACGTAGGAGGTCCGTTTCCTCCGTTGTGCGGTACGCCGGGCCTCGTTTCCATCGCCTGTTCCATCCAAGCCCTCCCGATGAACACGACCACGCATTCCGTTCCGACCCAGTCGGTTGGCTCCCACGCGTTCCGTTGCCTCCCGATGAACACGACGCATTCCATTGCCTCCCGATGAACACGACGCATTTCGTTGCCTCCCCATGAACACGACGCATTCCGTTGCCTCCCCATGAACACGACGACGACAATGTTTCTCCGTTCCGGCCCAACCATGTACACGAGCCCGGGCCGTACGTATGCGCGAGTAGGCGTTCGAGACCCCGCCCGTATGTATACATACGTGGCCGTATTTTCTTTCTTGCACCCTGGCCGCTGTACGTACGTGTACATGCTACGTGTGCGCCTCTCCTACGACACGTACACGCCTCTACTATGACACGTGCACGCCTGTACATCCACCAGTATATATGTACGTACACGTTCGCGACCAGAATGACAACGCTACGTACGCTTCGACCAGGTGGGTCCCGACTGTCAGGCACTTCATTGCCTGCGAAGATGTAGCTGGTGGGTCCCAGCAGTCAGGGGGGCGAATCGTTTTTTTGCCCGGACGCACTTCCTTGCGTGCGAAGATGTAGCTGGTGGGTCCCAACAGTCAGGGGGAACGTTTTTTTCGCGAAATAGAGTGGCCCGTCCGTTTGGTCCCAGCTGTCAGGTGGAGGAATCATTATTTTCCGCGTAATAAGGAGGCACTTCCTTGCTGCTGCCGTGGACCCAGCTGTCAGCCTCTCCACGTACAGTGCACGTACGATGGAAGTCGTTCCTTGACCACGTTGACCACGCCGCGCCAAGAGCACCAGGGCGGTGGACGACGGCGAGGCCTAGGAAGGGGACGATGAGGAGCTGGGGAAGACGCTGCAGTGGAAGCCCGCGCGGAGAGGAGTACGAGGGTTCACTGGTTCGGCTGCGGTGTGAGGCTGCCGTCGCCGCAGGGCCTGGCCAGCGGTGGGAATAGTAGGGGGCGGTGAGGCCTCCGCGGCAGCACAGCCGGCCACGGGAGGCAGGAGCATGCGGCACGACCGGCGCTGCTTTGGGCGGCTGGACCAAGAAGACCAGAGGTTGAAGAAGCACTACGGCCGTTGGATGGACATCGTTCGGTCACTTGAGCTAGAATCGTTCATATTGACTAAAGTTGACAAAGGCCCCCGTCCCAGTCAACTTAGTAGGCCCACAAGTCAGCCTCCCACCATGGTGGGTCCCAGCTAGCAGGGGGAGTATTCATTTTTTTGTGCGTAATAAGGAGGCACTTCCGGTGGGTCTGAGCTGACAGCGGGGGGAACGTTTTTTCGCGAAATACGCTGGCCCGTCCGGTGGGTCCCAGCAATCAGGGGGGAAATGTTTTTTTCGCGAAATAAGGTGGCCCGTCCGGTGGGTCCCTGCTGTCAGGTGGAGGAATAATTATTTTGCGCGTAATAAGGAGGCACTTCCTTGCGGCCGCCTGGACCCAGCTGTCAGCCTCTCCATGTACAGTACTCTTCCGATGGAAGTCGGTCGTTGACCACGTTGACCACGCCGCGCTGAGAGCACCAGGGCGGTGGTCTGGACTACGGCGGGGCCTAGGAAGGGGACGACGCGGAGCCAGGGAAGACACATCAGTGGAAGCCCGCGCGGAGAGGAGTACGAGGGTTCACTGGTTCGGCTGCGGTGTGAGGCTGCCGTCGCCGCAGAATAACAGGGGGTGTGGGTGAGTAGAGGGATGGCCTGGCCAGCAGTGGGAGTAGTACGGGGCAGTGAGGCCTCCACGGCATCACAGCCGGCCACGGGAGGCAGGAGCACGCGACACGACCGGCGCTGCTTTGGGCGGCTGGAGCAAGAAGACCAGAGGTTGAAGAAGCACTACGGCCGTTGGATGGACATCGTACGATCACTACGGCTAGAATCGTTTATATTGACTAAGTTGACAAAGCCCTTGGTACGCATCAACTTAGTAGGCCCACAGCTCGGATTTGGCAGAGAACATATAGCCCATTTGCGATTTGTAAGAATGTACAGCCCATTTTTTAATTCTAATGGGATTTACTACAGCCCATTTACAGTTTGTTAAAAGTACAACCCAACTTCTAGCTAGGACAACGATTAATAATTTCAAACAACCGCTCAAAACAGAATTCAAAAAAAATTCCCACATTTTGATGGGATCCGAAACATTTTTATCCGAAATTTCTAGTCAGGTTAAATATAATTTTAAAATAAAGTTGTATTACGTTAAAATCCAACGAAATATTGCGCGCGCAACAAGTAATGGAATTTAAAATTTTCAAATTCCAAAAATAATATATTTTTCAAACTAATTACGTGTTTGGTGAATAGTAACTGTCCAGTTATTATAATTACATCCCATTTATTATTTCTTAAAGTCCATTTTCTTGTTAAGTCTAATGCATACCTCCTAGGAAAGTTTGCAGCCCAGCGGGGCGGAGAATAACAAGGTGACCCGGATATTGTGTACAACTGTCGGCCCAGTTGCATTGCTGATGTTGAAAAAAAAGGCCTGTGTAGTACAGTACAACCTAACATGGTTACTCAGCCCACATTCACCGACGCCGGAGAGGCCCAAACAAGGCTTCTCTACAACTTTTTGAAGTCACTGAGCTCAATTAATAACTTAAGAAAAAAGTTAGATTACAGTGGAACCTAATTAAGAGCTGTCACGAGCAAATAAATAATTCAACAGGTCCCACTTGTGCGTGTGCGCGTGTGTGTGTGTGAGAGAGAGAGAGAGATAGAGAGAGAGACCCATCGGTCGATGCTCGTAAATACATCTTTCAGCCATATGCATTGCTGATGCTCAGTAAAAACTTATATAGTTGACAAAATCATATAGAACATCATAGCACACTGAACTAGCATACAAAAATTTCACGCAGGCGGCACAATCAGGATGGAAGCAGTGGATCGCTACGGGAAGGGCTATGTTGAAACCAACGAAGTCGTACATAACGGTTCATCGTCTTTATCAATGACGGGGAAATATCTTGATTGTTGTGCAAAGAAAACAGACAGACAACACAATAAGTTCTGCTAGCACATTAAGTTGACGTACAACCCTTTCTAAAAAAGTTCAGGTACAAAATTAGAACAGGTCACAATCAAATGTACTGGCATATCAGTGCTTCACACCCATAGCTCAGATTTAACTAGTATCTGACAAGATTCAGTTGTTACCTCAAATTAGAGCACATCCAGGCAGCCAGCCCTTCCTCTTCTCCCAAAGAAGCAGTGGCCTCCGCCGCGCGATGGAGTAGGCCCTGTGCCATCCATCGTTCCGAGCAACACGGGGAAAGTCTAACGTTGATTCCTGTAATGGACATCGTCGACAGACCCTGGCACCAGCGGCGGCGGCAGGACTTCGATTGATGGATTGACCACTTCTTCGACATGCACGAACACTCGATACAGGTACATCCCTAACGTGGTCCGTGGCGGCCTTGGTGGCGACAAATAGTACAACCCCGGTTCCTGCACCGGTATCTCAACAGCAATCACCTTCGGTATGGTGGACGGCTTCTTCATCCATGCCATAACCGTCAGAGCCCAGCTATCTAGAGGAACAAACATACTTACGAGCTCACCTCCAAGGTCGTTGATAAGCTCGTTCATGGACTCGCTGTTCCAAGCACGTCGAGGCATGCCGTGGAAGGTAAGCTTTGTTAAAAACTCAAACTCAGAGGGCATCGAGCCCCATCCTGGGTGCCACCGATCAAAGCTCACCAGCGCGCCATCGCAGAACAAACGCCGGGAAGATTCGAACACATGACTGCAGTCGAAAGTTGTCTGGAACCTGACGAAGAAATCAGCCGGTGGCGGACAGACATCGACGAGCAAGTCACTTATTTGGATGCCGTGCGCAATGCCAAGAGCTTTGACAAGGTCGTCCGGCGAGACGGGAGGCCGGTCGCCGTTGATGGTTACCATCAGCACTTTGCCGGCAAACTGGTCGTCAAGCGCCGCCATACCATTGTTGAGCGACAGCACGCAGCGACCGAATGGAGGACGGACCTCAGGATCTCCGGCTCGGAGATCCGCGTTGACCAGCGACATGATAGTGCGCTTGAGTACAGGGAGTACAGGAGGGGGATTAGGGGGAACTGGAGTAGGAATCGAGATTCCAGAGGTGGGGGAGGGGCGGGAGACTGGGGATGAAAAGGTAGCATGAATTTCGAGCACGCGCCAATATGCTCTCGGCGCGCTAGCGCACGAAAATACCGGTGGCGCCCACATGTCGGCCTAAGAGTCCTTATTCTTTCTTTTTTGGAGAGCCCACCCTTTTTTCAGGATCTTTTGAGAGCCCGGCCTGAGAGTCATAATTGACATGTTTGGCATTGCGTTACTACTCGGCCCATATTCAACGACACCTCACTAGCCCAAACAAGTGTACATCATCGAAAAGACATTGAGCTCAAATTATATAACTTGAAAAAAGGAGATATACTCTGAACACTGGAGAATGGTGATGCCCTCATTTAGCCCACCAGTAGTTCGAGACAATAAACAGTTCGAAACAACGATATATACAACATTCAAACACTGACTAGTGACTACTACTGACATAAACAGCAAGACATGATAGTTCATAAGAAGTCCTGCTACACCACCAAAACGCACCCATCTGCAGCGCTCAGACTCTCGTGATCCAGACAAGAATGACATTCTAAACAGAAGCAACTATTACATAGTAAGAGTGACATAGACGAGGATGACCAAATGACAACGAATATGCATAACAAAAGAAAGAACTACCCATCCAGAACCAGCAGCAAAGACAACAAAGTCATTCGAAGAGATGATCAAACACCATCATAATTTGCAGCCCCGCTTCAGAGACCAGTGATCCGGAGACACCAGTACTCCACCCTTTCGATGCAACAGCCCAATTACCTATCAACCTGAAGGCTTGAACCACATCACTGCCTGTCGTAATTGAGACATCCAAGGATCAAAGTTAATCCGGATGCCTTTGTCATTCTCACCTTCTTTTGGCTACAGGCTATATCGTTGACAATCAGGGGAGTTTGCTCCCGAGCTCCTAGGGCTCACCGTGTAGACACAGTTTTCCATAGCAAACAGAGTCTCTCTGCCATCAAGGTCCTTGCCAATGGTGATCTCCTGGTTAATCGGATAATTGAGTCCGAGAAACAGAGAGTGTGAACCAAGACTGTTTACCTGCCTCCAACTAAAAAATCCTAAAGGCCCCAACAAGATGGTATCCTGCTCATAGACGTAACAGCCACTGTCTGGATACTCACGTATTACACGGTGCTTGTATACAGTGGGATTTTTGCAATATAACTTTTCCAGCTCATGTGTCCGAATGATCATCAGTCTTTTTCCGTCGTCTGATCGAGCGAGGAACCAGTTGTGCTTCCCTGTTTTTGGCAAAGGTGGTGTGATTACAAAGGGCGGTAACTGTAGGGACACTGCATCATATCAAAAAGGACAGGCATTGTTAATGTAAGATCAGCATTGCTCAGAGTATGAGTAGGATAATGCAAGAAACAGCATTGATATGTCCTTGTTGGAACTGGGAGGAAAATACAGAGAAATGTATACTGGGTTCGAAAATATAGAAGTGCCATGCATGGTTATACTCATGTTATCTCGCAATCGATTCTTCACAGGAAACTACCATGTCATGCATGTTATGTACTCCCTCCGTTCCCAAATATTTGTCTTTCTAGGCATTTGACACAACATACGGATATTTGTAGACATATTTTAGAGTGTAGATTCACTCATTTTGCTCCGTATGTAGTCACTTGTTAAAATCTCTAGAAAGACAAATATTTGGGAACGGAGGGAGTAATCATGTTCTGTCCTCACAAACAAATTCTTCAAGGTAACTAACAGACCATGCATTGTTATATACTCGTGTTCTGTGGGCAAAAAATTTGTGAGGATATTATTCTAGCCATTGATTGCTGAAGGGCGAATATAGGTATGTACACATGGTAAGCATTGCAGGATTTCACTACTTCCAAATATAGAGTTCTCCATATGCACATTTACTTCCCTAATGTATGGTTAGATGAAACCAACAGTGTGGTGCATGTTTCTACATCATGAAAATGAGGAAACTAACATGGCGATTGATACACACTCATATTTAGTAGTAGTATATAGATTACTGTAAAATAAGGATAATATCCATATATTCCTAACCGTTTGATTATTCAGGGTACAAATTGGTTGTAATGACATGGTCACAATCGCATGAATTAACTCATTCCAAATATAGCTGGTTTACGGCGTCTCTAATACATTGCCATAGTTCTACTCAAATTCTGCTCAAACAGGGATATGCCAATCATCACAAAAAGTTCAAACAGTGTCATGGCGTCATCATTAACATGAGACGGAAACAACTTACACGCGCCGTCCCAGCAATACGTGGTGCCATCTGCTTTGTCGATCGCGTAGATGATGCCATTGTGTTCAATAGCATCACAGAAGTGTCTATCAGCTTTGATGATGATCCACTGTGAGCCGAGTTGTCTCCAACTAAAGAAGGCATCGACGTAAAGATAGGCGAGTCCGCGGTCGAACAAGGCGCCAATGTGCTGTACAGCGGCGGTGACAGACTGCACAGTGCACAGGGTGAGGCTGACTTTGGTAACCCGAACACGCCGCCTGGACTAGTGTCAGGCGCAGGGTGTTGTCACTTCACTGTGATGACCGGATGAATAGTATTTTGACCATCAAGTGTACCACAGTTGTACTACTACTACTACTACTACTACTAGTAGTAGTAGTAGTAGGAACATGAGTACTCCAGTATTGTATAGCGGAAATAGGTCTCCCGTGCTAGCATGCCTGTTCACTTCATCGTTCAGGTATCATCCATATTGCGAGCAAAACCAAATTCTCGTGCATGCCCAATCAACGCCCTGCCGCGATGCATGCAGTGGTCGTTCTGGTGCATCAAGGACAGCATGCAGATCGTTCCACACTTGAGAAGAGGAAAAATGGAAAGGTAGAACGCGGCAGCAGAGGAATAGAACGCTAGCTAACGAGGCTGGGAGGGGATCGAGCAGGAAGTTAATGCTCCACGCCTAAAGGTTTTGGGAAAACCTGATTTTCATAAGGTGACTTATACTCACCTAAACGGAGGGAGTATTCCTTTACCAGAGAATGTTGTGTCTCCCACTCACGCGCTCAAAAAAAACTACGACACATTTTTTTATCTGTTTGCATAGGTCCCACCTATCAGGAAGGATGGGCACGTACACGAACAGGTACGACTCATCAGTCTAGCCGCATAGCCTTTTCGTTTAGTCTACCTAGCCGTCTAATCAACTGCCTGCACGCCACTTCTCCCATTTACTTCTCACCGATTCTCCTCGGCTTCTTCAACTCCCCTTCGTCTTCATTTGCATCCAAACCCCACTGCGTTCACATCGTTTTAACCTCTTTAAATAATCATCTACTACTTCAGTTAGACTAGCCATCTAATCCTAATTCTCCAAACCATAGCCCTCCGTTCCAGCGGTTCCAAATGGCGAAAGAGATCGAGATGCAGGTTTTTAGGGTCCAACATGTCCTCGTCGAAGGCTCGATGCGCATAGTTGCCACCGTCACCGTCCACCCAAGGGTTGTTAGGCAGTGGATCAACAATGTATCCAACTCCCTCGAAAAGGTAGAGACGAGGGTCATCGGTCTCGACGAAGAGTACACGGAGCGTGCCCTTGGGAAGATCCAGCGTGCCGCCGTCCTTCAGCTGTGCCTCAAAGATGATGTTTTGGTGTACCACATCATACACTCGCCCTCCATACCAGGTGAGCTTCACGATTTATTGTCTCGGGAGGACGTATACTTCTGTGGGGCAGCCATCGAAGGGGACAAACAGAAGCTGGAGCCGTACAACCTTGATTTGAAAAGCATCGCTGACCTACAAACCAGAATCAAAATTCCTGTCGAAGATTGTGATAAACAGACATCATCCCTATTCGGCGTAGCAAATTTTGTGCTCGCTACAAATCTTCAGAAGGGTGACGAGACGGTGGCATTAAGGTCGTCTGGATGGGAGAATTATCCCTTGACGTACGAGCGGATAAAATATGCTGCCCTCGATGCCCGTGTGAGTTTCGAGATAGCTGCAAGGTCCAAAGAGCTTGTTGCGAAGCCGTCTCCCACAGAGAATGAGAACAACAACAACAACAACAACAAGAAGAAGAAGAAGAAGAAAAGGCTGCACCAGCAGGAGGGCATTATGGATGGATGAACTATTTCTTCTCTTGTAACTCTCGGTGTATATTGATATAGATGGACTATTTCGATGGTGTGCATGTCTTTGGAATAGAGTAGTAGTGTGGGTCCGCTTGACTATAAGGAACTATTTATCCGCATATATAGCTTTCTCTGCTACTCCTTCCAGTGATCGGTATGCAGTGCTTGTGTCCGTAGACATGACAGCTTGTCCATGGAAGTTCAACTACGGCGACCATCATGTTTCATCTCGCGATTCCCACGACGCCTCTCCAACCCACGGCACCACGCCCCCGACGTGCGCCTCACCCCTCTCGGCCACACCGCCCCTCTGCCTTTGTGTGCATGACATGTGGGCCACCTAAAATGCGGCGAGCATCAAGTTTCTACCACAGCCACCCGTGATTCCCACGACGCCGGTCGAACCCATGAAACCACACGTCCCCCGACCTGCGGCTCACCCCTCTTGGCCCCACTGCCCCTCTGCCTACGGGAGCATTACATGTGGACCAGTCACCTATCGGGTCCACATGTTATTGACTCAAAGGTAGGTGTAGTAAGGCGCTTAAGCTCAGTCCCGACGGCCCTGAGAGGGAAATGTAATTCCTGCGCCAGGGCTTGTGGTGCTCCCACAACACGAACTCGTGCCAAACTCGAGATTTGTTTCTTTACTATACATGCACGCAATGATTTAATGGACATTGTAATCTCAGCATGTGATGGGGAGCTCTAAATTTGAATTTGAAACTTATAAAACGGAAAGATTCAAAACAAATAAACTGGGAGAGAGGGAGTATATCGTAGGATGTGTCCCATACAAAATAAGTCCCCTGGTTTGTCACCGCAAAGATGCGGTTAGAAAGGAGCACAGCGTCTTCCTACTCGTACGGCAACAAATCGGCCGCAGACAGCATGGTCCGCCTTTGACCGCCATGTGCAAGGTTCGTGCTATCTTATTCAATCTCACCGTGGTTCCATCGTACCAATTCATGCGGTGGCCCATTGCATGGCTGATCCCAATGTTGGACAAAGGTTCTACGGGAACGCTGTCATCGTTGTAAATGTTGTGAAAATTGATGTTGGTACCCTCCCGTACATATGCACGCCAATCTCCACTCGCACCGAGCCTAACCTGTGAAACAGTGGGCAGGGGGAGAATTAGGAAATGGACACGGAAGTAGTCTTTAGAATGCATTTACTATGTGATCAAACTCATCTTACCTGCTCATCGGAGGAAATTTGAGTGCCCCTCAACGTCGGCATCTCAAGGGGCGTCAACTTGCAACTACGGCCACGCCGCGCTGGAGAGACCCCCAAGGAAACATCCTCGTGCGTTCCACGGAACATCAAGATGCATTTGTATGAGTAGTTTATCTTGTGAGAGAAAAGGATGGACGAGGGAAGGCCTCTAGAGATAGAGATGGACACTACTACTACCAATGTGTTGGCCTGTGCGTTGCAATGGATCCAAAGTAGTAGAATAATACTTGTTCACGTGCTTGAAATATAAACACTCTAGTTTTGATATACATGTGTCAGCAGACATGACAGCTTGTCCATGGAAGTTGAACCACGACAACCATCACGTTTCTTGTTTCTACCACTGCCACACCCACACGCGATTCCCACGACGCCACTCCAACCCACGGCACGACATCCCCCGACGTGGACATGGATCCTCTCACGTGGCTATCACTGCCTTGCCCTACCTTTCCTTCGCTGACAGGTGGGACCCACGCTTATGGGTCCCACATGTCAGTGACAGAATGGTAGGATTGTTCGCGACAGGGGATCCTCATCCCCCCGACGTGCCCCTCATCCCTCTCGGCCCCACCGCTCCTCTGCCTTTGTGTGCATGACATGCGGGCCAGCTGAACTGCGGCGACCATCAACTTTCTACCACAGACACACCCGATTGGACGTGGTTTGCCTGCTCCGCTGCTGTGCTCCGATCCGTACTCCCGCACCATCGAATTTTCATCCAGCGGCTGTGACGCATTTCATCCCGGGCATCAATCCTCGGCTGGAGTTCTTATGTACTACAGGTAGTACCCGCCGGTGTAGCCATCTACGCCTCGTAACGCCCCGACGCCCAGCTGTGGCACCCTCGCCACGGCCACGCCACCACCGGCCGGTTCATCTCGAACGAGTGAGTCGCGAACCACGCCACCACCATGAGAATGACATGTGGGCCAGCCGCATTTAAGGTCCGCATGTCATTGACTCATAGGCCGGGCACTAAGCCACTAAAGTTCGGTCCCGTGGGCCCTGAGAGGGAAATGTAACTCCTGCGGCAGGCCTTGTGGTGCTCCCGCAGTACGAGCTCGTGCCAAAACTGGAATTTGTTTCTTACTACTACCAACTAGTACTAGTAAGGTACACGTGCATTGCACGCATGAGATTCTGGTGGTTTGTGCATTATGCTTCTACATGTGGAGCTTTCTGGATTCTAACATGTGGCAAAATCTGGTGGAATGTAAGGTTAGGCAAGTTTGATTAACTTAGGTGAGTGTTTGGTTCAAGCCACACCTTAGGCAAGCCACACTAAGGCCCCACATGACATACACACAAAAATGTGGCAAGATTCCCTTAGGCTTGCCAACTTGTGGCTCTCATTTTGAAGAACTAATAACTTTGCCTAAGCTTAGTTGTGGCAAAGTTAGTCATGAATTAAGTTCAACCATGGAGTCTTCTAGATTATACATGTGGCAGAATCTGGTGGATGATATCCAACGGCCAGTAGTGCTCGGATTTGCCATCTTTGTACCGTCGGATTGGCTTCATCCAACGACCAACTTTCAAAGTTTTTCACACACTATATAGGGGGTATAGATATAGACGTGTCAGTCCGTTGCAATGGATCCAAAGTATATCTATTTAGTGGAGTGCACTCTAAATACATTATCTATTTATTTTTCTCTAACCTTCCGTAGCCATGCAACCAAGCCACATAAGCTTCATGGGTGCCCCCCACATCATATTATTCATACTACGTTGATTGAAAAAAGATAAATCACCCAAAACAAGATCTTCCCATTTTTTGTTCCTACGATGTTGTGTCGTGCACGTACCTACTAGTTGTATAGTGGTAGTACTAGTAATATAGTATTAGGAGTACAAACTTGGTACTAGTAGGAGTAGTACTAGTACGGAATGCTCCTACTCTATCAACGAGCCCCGTCTGACACCAAATTTCTTGGCTTCCGTGCTACAGCTAGATCTTCCCCTCGCTTCTGTTTTCCAACCCGTCGGCTGGCTGGGTGTCGGTTTGCTCAATGGCGGTCCCACATGAAAGTGAAAATGCTAGGCAACACGCCTTCCCTAAGCTATGTGTCGTGCCGGACGGGCCGTGTTGTACTCCCGATTCCCGGGCGTGTGGGGGTGCGACGCGAACGAGAATGCAACAGCACAATAAGAATTAAGGTCACAATGATGCGATAGCAGTGGTGGCTACAGAAGGCAAGAAGAAAGATGGATCCACGAACGTACGACCTCCTCCTCCTCCTCAACTTAGTGCGCCGGGCCACCGACCGGCGGCTAAGGAGTGGCGGCTTTTGTGGCGTGGTCGAGGTGCTTCTCAGCAAAGGAATCCAAGGCTTCCAGCCGGTTGAGGAAGGCCAACGTCGTAGCGTCCTCACTGGCCTTGCAGATACCTATGTACACGATTTGCTCGTACAGGTGGATGTGTAGGTCGACGAATTCTTGCAGGGCGAGGCGCCGCGCGGCGAGCGCGGCCTCCAGGTGGACATTCTTCGTGGCGTCGGCGGGCAGTCGCAGGGCCACCAGTGCTAGAAAGAGGTTCCGACCATGGAGGCCGATTAGGGTGGCAGGCAATGAGGAGCCCGGGCGCCCGGGCTGGAGGAGTACGGCGATGTCATCCGCGAGCTTCTTGAGGACGGTGAACTTGTTGCTGGTGGCAACGATCATCTGGTCCAACTAAGAGTCGTAGTTGGCGTCGAAGGCGGCAATCCACCAGCCGGTCTCCAACACCGTGTGGAGATGATCCTCGGCGCCATGCCGCAGGCCGGCATCGTGGACCATCTGGCGCAGCCGCTGGCCGCTCACGCGCATCGCCGCCATGGGTCTGGAGTGAGCTCTTTTGCGCTTAGTGTAGGTGCTTAGGCAAATGCTTAGGTGCGTATGATGTGGTAGATGCATTGGAATGGAGGGGCACCTTTATATGAGGGCAATGAGGGCAAACTGCATTGCATTCACATAGTGCAGCCTCTCTTCCCGGACCTCCTCCCATTACTTCCCTCATGCATTAACTGAAGGAGGATGCATTGGCCGTTCAACATATCGGGAACCGCTACTCCCTCCCTCATCTGCATTAAAGCCGTATCGGGAACTGTGCTGCCCGCTGTCAAATCGAATACTCCCTCCGTCTAGGTGAGTATTAATTCATCTTACGAAAACCAAATAGTAAACACATAGGCGTGGTGCATTAACTCTCACGTTGTTTCTTATTTTTTGACATAAATAGAGGAATCAACCAAGAAGAGATGTGGGGCTTGTATGCTTTTAATGACTTGAGACTATCAAACATGACATGCGGTGGTCAGTTCGTTGCACAAGAACAAATACAACCCACGTCAGCACACACGCATCTTATATAGCATCACATCCAATGGCTATAAAAGATGAATGAGACCAAATTAAATCTCATCTAGATGAGTTCTAGCAAAACTGTATTAATAATACTTAGTACTCCTGCGCCATGTATCATATATTAGTATCATGTAGTACTTTATTTATTGCCATGTATGACACATAGTACTCAACTCTCTCTCTTTCTTCATTTAATTCTATGACACCTCATCAAAATTGCTAAGGCTAGTACCATTACAACCAGCCTTAGCAAATACTAAACATTAAGTTCTCTCATTTTCCTCTCCACCTTGGTCACCTAGACGAAGGGAGTATACTGCGCGGTAGGCGGGGCAGTTTCGCCTAGTCAGTTCGACAGAGACGCGAGAAGACGAGGGAGTAGGCTGCTGCAAATGTAGGGCTGTGTGATTTGACAGCGAGTTACTGCTGGACAGGTGGGGCCCCGTGATTTAACTTGCCATTATCATTTTAACTGCGGCGCTACGACCGGCGTGAGTCTCCCGATTCCTGACCACCTCCATACAGGTGCCTCTCCCAATGCTCCACCATGTAGTAGAGGCTGGCTCTTGCATGAGAGCCCACTTCTCCACTTTTTCCTTGCCTCTCTTTCCTCCACATATGCAAAAATGCCATGTAAAGCGCACTATTGTACTTACTTGCTCCTACAGGTGCTTAAGCTTGCCACATAGGCATAAAGTCTGATGTGGCAAGTTAATCAAGAAGAGAGAGACTAGTTTGGTGACCCAAGCAAGAAACGGTGCTAAGCGCGTGTACCTAGGTGAAAAGACAATTTTGAATTTATAGCTAATTAAATGAAGCAAACTTAGCAACACCATTTCATTGGAAGAGGTCACCCCTTGGCAAATGCAATAAATACTTGTACTCCCTGTGTCCCATAATATAAGAACGTTTTTGGCACTACACTAGTGTCCAAAACATTATAGGACGGAGGGAGTACGAAGAAAGAGATAGAGAGAAGTAAAAAAGTACACTTATAGCCAACCTTATAGCCAAAACCTTGTTGTAGTATGAGTGACTAAGTGATGACTATGTATGACATGCCAACATCAGATAGCCTAACGCACCGTGTTAAATCTCCAAGGGCGCGACCGCACGAGCGACGCGACGGTCGTGGTAGGCGCGACCATGATACGGGCTGCTGGCAGCCCTTGGATGTGAGATCAAACGGTCGCATGCTAAGTTGCTGAAAATTTGCAGAATAACCCTCCAGGATAGGATATTCACCCATAGGTCTAGAATCACGCCATGCAACCGTTCGATCTCAGATCCAAGGGCTCTCGGAAGCCCGTATCATGGGAGAATGGAAAGCCACTACCCTGCCGTTCGCACGCTGGCAGTTCGCTCCTACTCGTCCCCGCACGTCCTTCAATACTACGGAGGTTCGCTCCTAGTCGTCCCGTCCATTCACATTATGGTAGTTCCACTAATCCCAACCCTCCTCCCAAATCCATGGCGTCCCAAATCTCCCCGATCGGCGGTGAGTACGACGGTGAAAGGATGCCTTTCTCGCTTCAGACGCATGTTCGAAGACTCAGATGATGAGTGGGTCGCTGGGCTAGATGTTGAGTACACCACAGTCCTGGGACGAGAGAAGGATCTAAAGGACAAAGAGAGGAAGAAGCCCGCCGTGATCCAGGTTTGCGTGCATGACTTATGCTTGGTCTACCACATATGCCATGCTGACGTTGAGTGCCAGGATTTTAAGGACTTCCTCGAGAGCAACCTAGTCAAATTCGTTACTGTAGACTTTGGTAACGACAAAGAAGTCCTGCGTCGGATAGGCCTCGTTGTAGGTAACACCTTCGACCTCCAGAAGAATTGGCTGGTGTCCTCTCGTCAGCCTTCAATGCTGACCCTGGCAGGAGCCATGGTTCATCCTTCGTACGGTAAACTGGAGAAACCTCCATACACATTTCATCATCATGCATGGCAGCGGAATGTACTAGATATAGACCACATCCACTACGCTGCAATGGATGGCTACCTTTGCTTCAATATCTACAAGGGTTGGATGAAGAGCAATAGCCAAGTGTGCGGTTCAAGCAAAGAAGTATCGGCCAAGAGGAAGAGGGACAAGGACGAAGTCGAGGACGTGGACAAGGACTCCGAGTAAGGTGGCAGTGTCGTTGCTCATGGTGGTTCTAATGCGGTGTCTACCGGAATAGTTGCAAAGTTTAGTTTCAGGTGTGCTTAATTTAATTTGAGGGGTGTGTTGTGCTGAGCCCCCAGCAGAACTATGTTATGTTTCTTCTTGTTACTTTAACTCTTCAGTACGTACATACTAGTATTTCTCACATTTCATCTTTTAGTTGGTATAGTACTACCACTCGTTTCTTCACATTATATACGTACAATATATATGGCCAACATCATATAGCCAGCAGTTTAGTTGTCAAAGAATTTCAGGGTGCTTAGTTTTGTCAAAGAATTCCAGGGTGCTTAGTTTTATTTGAGGGGTGGGTTGTGCACTTGTGCTGGACACCATTATTGTGACAAGCCTTTTTAATAGTAATATATGCATAATTTGGCAATGAGCGCTCTCTATATGTACCACCTTTTTTTTAATTTCAAGTTTTGCTCCATGGCGCAATCCATCGATACTACTACTGTACAAAAGTGGAGTATATACATTTTTTAAAAGGCTAGAGGGCGGGGCAGTCTAGCTCGGTCGGTTTCATGAGAGGTGAGGGCCTTTGTGATTTGACGGCTCATTACTGCTGTCAAATCGAATAGTACTGCGCCGCCCGCTGCACGCCCGGCGCCTCCATTAAACCCCTCCGTTAAACCCGCATGCAAACCGAGAATCCTACTCCTACCACACGTCCGTTCATGAGCGGGCCGGAATTAAACGCAACACCGGCGGAGCTCCTCCCGTCCGCCCTCAGTTTAAACGAGACCAGACGCCGGCCAAGCTCCTACCGTCTGCCCTCTATTTACACGAGGCCAGACAGACAGCGGGCAAGAATCACACCCCTCCGCTGCTCCCCCATCTCCTCCTTCACCATTTTCTCCACTCTTCCGATGGCTTCCGATGAGCCGTTCTCCGGCATATTACCCGGCTGGGTGGCCCGCCGAGCCCTCCGGATACGGGCGAGGCCGCTCGGTGCTTCACCAACCTCGCTTGGCCCGACAGAGCCAGTTGCCGCCCCAAGCAGGCACGTGGTTCAGCAACTCGCCGCTCCGGTTCAGCTCGATGAGGAGTGGCGAGTTGCTCCACGCCGGCACGGCGGCTAGCACGCCAGTACGGGCGCCGTCGCTGCCGCGTCGTACCGCGCCACCAGTGTCTGCGGTGGCTGCGCCTCCCGTGTCTGTGGGCGTGCCTCCCGTGCCTGCGGCAGCGCCATGCAGACAGAGACAGAAGCCGGGTGCGTGGAGAGCGACGAGTCGGTGGCCAGCTTCTCTGTGTCCGCCGCCATCATCGAGGAGAAGTAGAACACGGGAGGCCGCCGCCACTTGGGACCCATGAAGGCCACCGCCGAGGCGACGACCCCGGATTCAGGTGGTTTCTTTGCTGCTTCGTCTCTTCCGAGGACCTTCGTCGACCCCGCAAGTGTCTGACGGACATGAGGAAGACAAAGGGATCCGCGGGCGGCCATTTAGAACTAAAATAAGTCTAGATACATCCATTTCTAAGACAAGTATTTCCGGAGGGAGGGAGTATTAATTATACAAGAGAGCCGGATTGGCACCTCTTAGTTCATGTAAATGTAATGAAATCCATCATGTTTATATGAAGATCCGGCTTTTTTATACGAAATCCTTCATGCTTATATGAAATCAGTCCGTGTTTGCATGAATTTCATCTGGTTGGTTAGAGTTGTAAAAATGTATGCCGCTGGCGTTTGATGTCGTCCTCCGCTTAAGGAAGCGGGAGGAAATTTGTCGGCTGCCGTTGGAGATGCTCTTTATGCTGGAAATAATAGAGTGACATCCAATCCATTTGAGTTAATTGCCTGTATGATTGTCCCTCTATAAAAAGTTAATTGCATGTACAGTGTACACGTGACTTGCAGGGTGGCTACAGCTTCGTACAGAAAGTTAAAAAGAAACAAGTCCATCCTTAATCTTGTATTCTAAGTACTCTATGGGTTCCACTGTCAGTACAGTAGCGAAAAAAGTATATATTAAATAAGTAGAGTAATATATAATAGAAAAATATAAAGTTAAACGACAGAATTCGAACTCATGTCATCGCGTTGCGAGCATCCGGCGCTAACCAGCCCAGCACATTTTTGTTGTAGACCATGCTGGAGATATATCTCCATGTCTACTCTTATATATACTCCATTCGTTCCTAAATATTTGTCTTTTTCAGATTTCAAATGGACTACCACATACGGATGTGTATGTAGACATATTTTAGAGTGTAGATTCACTCATTTTGCTCTGTATGTCTTTTCAGGAAGGGGTCAGATTTGTCCTTGATTTATTTATGAGGTATCCAGATGGCACTGCACCGCCAAGAAAAGAGGGTAACATCAAAATTATGGACTACTTTTTTGAGTATGTTGGTAAGGTCCGGTCATAGTCACTTGTTGAAATCTCTAAAAAAGACAAATACTCCCTCCGTCCGGAAATACTTGTCATCAAAATGGATAAAAGGAAATGTATCTAGATGTATTTTAGTTTTAGATACATATCTTTTTATCCATTTTGATGACAAGTATTTTCGGACGGATGGAGTAGAAAACAGAGTTGGTGATGATGGCGTGCGTGCCATCCTGCAATATAGGCCGTCGAATTTATATCTAACGGATAGGAAAGAAACTATGGAAATTTTGCAAAAGTATACCCACACGTCTCTCCATGTTCACAAATAAGGCCTTCCCTCGTTCAACCTTTTCTCTCACAAGATAAACTACTCATACAAATGCATCTTGATGTTCCATGCAACGCACGGGCAGCTAGCTAATTTCTTTTAAAATAGTTGCTGCGATAATTGGGTTGAAGTGATATATTTTATGTCTGCCCCGAATGATTTCAGATTCACTAGTAGTAACAAAGAAAAGGTTGCCTTGTTAATTAACAGAAAATAGGGTGAAAACTATCACATGAGGCCGGTAAAAACAAGGCACACTGGGTTCAGTGTCATCGTCACTACAGCTGTGCGCGCGCGAGAAGTCTACATATCGAGGGGGCTACCGAGCGAGGCACCGAGACACAATGTTTGAGAGAGAAACCAATTGACAGATTATGATCAAATCGAGTTGTCACCCTTCTGTTGTCATTGTTGGGGGGGAGGGAGAGAAAGACATATCGAGAGTGTGCGCGGTAGGCACAGAGGCACAACTAGCGAGTGTGTGTGTGTGTGTTTGAAAGAGGAGTAGATAGATTATTATCAAGATCGATGTGCCACCCTACTCCTTCGGTGCCGGGTAGTGTGTGTGTGTATGTTTGAGAGAGAAGCCAGTCGATAGATTAGTATCAAGATCGAGGTGTCACCCTACTCCTTCGGTGTTGGGAAGTGTGGGTGTGTG
>NC_057802.1:81994201-81996356 GCF_018294505.1 Triticum aestivum | reverse complement strand
TCTTATAAAAAACAGAGTTGGTGATGATGGTGTTCTTGCCATCCTGCAATATAGGCCATCCGATTTCTATCCGACGGACAGGAAGGAAACTATGGCAATTTTGCAAAAAGATACCCACACCCCTCTCCGCATTTGCAAATAAGGCATTCCCTCATTCATCCTTTTCTCCCACAAGATAAACTTCTCATACAAATGCATCTTGATGTTCCGTGCAATGCATGGGCATCTTGCTAGTAGGGAGAAGGAGTTTGTGTGAAACATATCTAGCTATATTAAGGGATAGGTAGATAGCATATGTGTGAGAGACATTATTATACTTTGAGACATTAGTGGCTGTGGGTGGGCGGAATTAAAGGGGTGGGCGTGTTAGAGATAGAGAGCGTGTGTGTTTCTGTGTGAGAGACTTGTAGGACGGGGTAGAAAGACGAATTTAACCCTGACGGAGGGAGAGAAATACACGAAGTGCGCGTGTGTGATTCCGATGTCCACAGGGAAATGAGATATGTATGTGTGTGAGAGAGATTGCACAATTCATTCACGTATCACTATCTAGCGACCGTGGACGTGCATCGCTTGAACATAAGTCAATATCTACTTCGTATTGTGGCCAAAGGTACAATATCGATTCAACGGTATAAAGGTTGGACACTCACATATCACATTTTTTCTATTTAAATAAACCTTTTCAGTTGTGCATGCCAAAGTTACAGTGATGTTTCTTCAAACAACCAATGTAGCTATCATGTATATGCACCATTGTTACTCTTGCATTCAGATTCATTAGTCTTGGATGATTTAAGTTTCTATTTTGAAGTAATATATGTAATATTCATATATGAATTCAATGGGTAGGCAGTTTATGAAATGGAGGCTATGTAATCATATGAGGTAACACTTTTAAGTAGCTGACTACAATATCCATTTCTTTTTGTGCGCCTCTACACTAACACGTCAATGCATTATGTTTAAAGTAAATAACCAATGGCACTAAATTATCTATTTACACGAGAAATACATAGGCTGAGCGTTTGATCCCTTTTTTTGTGAACGCGCCACTACACCCGTACGATTGGCCGCGCCCGTGTGAACGTCCAAGTTATCGGCGCATCATCCCGAGTTATTGTCTTTTTTTTCTGGGGTGGACTTCACACCAGTTATTAACTGCTAACGCGTGCCCCGTGTACACAGTCTAGCATGACCTTCCCGCTAGCACGGTCCAGAATTAGTTGAAACTGGATACGAACAATCCCGCAGGCGGCAAAATCTCCCGCCTCCTTCTAAAATTTCCGCCACCTTAGTCTTTAGCATGCGAAATCCCCCTTTTGTCCTTGGTGCACGGAGACCAACAGTTACAATACCGCCCTCATCTACATGATAGGTCGGGGCTGCTTTGGTAACTTCCGGTTCCCCCACTACACGGCACCCCCATTTCCTCTCCCCCTCCCGCAAAAACGACTAACTCCACAACACCAGAGCATCTTACATCACGCCATCCGTACTTCATCGCCCTTTCTCCCCTCCCCTCTCAAAACCCTAGACTCCTCATCCACCGGCGTACCATGGCCCATTCACTGCCAGCGGCGTCCACCTCGCCGGATCTGCTTCTGCGGCCGCATCTACCCCTCCCACCTCCCCTAGAAACAAGTAGACTGCTCATCCACCACTGTACCACAGCCCATTCAGTGACGGCCTTGTCCACGGCGCCGGATCTGCTTCGCCGGTACTCTCGTCAACCGCCGCGCATCTGCAGCGGCTCATTCGTACTCCCCACCGGAGACGCTTCGTCCACACCCCCGGAGCCGCCTCACCGATGCCCCCGTCGACGGCCTCTGATCCTCTTCGCCGACACCTTCCTCAACCCTACCGGAGCCGCTTCGCCGACACCATCCTCAACCCTACCGGAGCCGCTTCGCCGACACCATCGTCAGCCCTACCGGAGTAGCTTCGCCTATACCATTCTCAACCCTATCGGGGCCACTTTGCCAACTCACAAGTCCACGGCCTCAGATCCGCTTCCTCGCACCCTCATCCAACCTACCGGAGCAGCTTCTGACGCCCCGTCCACGGCCGCAGATCCGCATCATCGACACCACCCTTAACCCAACCACCGGAGCAGCTTCTGACGCCCCGTCCACGGCCGCAGATCCACATCGTC
>NC_057802.1:81980659-81994116 GCF_018294505.1 Triticum aestivum | reverse complement strand
CATCGTCGACACCATCCTTAACCCAACCACCGGAGCAGCTTCTGACACCCCGTCCATGGCCGCAGATCCGCGTCGTAGACACCATCCTTAACCCAACCACCGGAGCAGCTTCACCTATGCCCTCGTCCACGGCCATAGATCCGCTTCGCCCACACCGTAGTCCACCCTACCAGAGCCGCTCCACAAACACCCTACTCGACGGTTCTAGATCTCCTTACCGGACCCCGATAGCCAGCGCAGCGTCATCACCCTCGACGTTTCTAACCTGATTCCCACCGTCTGGAGAGATGCCAAGCACCCACCACGGCCTAGGTACTTGTCACCTTTAAACCCATCCAGCATCACCTGCCCGATGTACTTCAAATATACCAACCGGTCGCTGTTACCTGTTATGCAGCTGGCAAAAACTACAAGGATGATGTTTCTTCTGGATCTAATAGCTTGGCCAACCAAGATCCTGGACTGAGGCATTGCTATGATCTTGCAAGCGCGTCTCTCTCTCTTGTATTGTTCTGTGCCTGCCAGCGTGCTTTGCTAGGATTTTCGACCAGTAATCCCTTTGTGCAGACAATGATTTCTACTACTGGCTGCTAAATTAGATATGTAGATGTCATACATGATACTACCTCGTACCTCCGTTCCTAAATATAAGTCTTTCTAGAGATTCCACTATAGGCTACATACGGAGCAAAATGAGTGAATCTACACTCGAAAATGCATCTATATACATCTGTATGTGGTCCATACTGGAATCTCTACAAAGACATATATTTAGGAACAGGGTCAGTACATTACACAAAATCGTAGGTGGCATGTAGGAATTCCAGTGCACTACATTAGGCTCCCTTAGAGTGCCTGCTAGTCTAGCATACAGAGTCATGCCTAGTTTATAGTACGCACACAATCGTTAATTGGTGGTTTAAATATGCACAAGGGATATGCAATGTATTATCATGTAGAGATGTCTGAAATTAGCCGTGTCAACTTGCAGATAGGGTTACACAATGAAAAAGTACAAGATGTATGTGGCAATTTTATGGAACATCGCAAAAAAAGGAGAGGCGGCGGTGAGCCTATAGAGTGTGCTATGGTACGTCACTCCTCCATTGCAATCATCGTGACATGTTATTTGTATGCCAGTTCTATTAGCCAAGTTTCTTAGGGACAGTTATTACGAGTTATCCTAAGAAAATAAGCACCTGTGAATATAAGCTCCATGTAATAAGCCAACCAGTTCTTTTCATTGCGTTTTCAGCTTATCTTTTGTATGATCAGTGGAAAGTCTAGATTGCATTATATTTTTTCATTTTGCTGCCCATATGGAAATTAATTTGACTTGCAAACATCACAAATTGAACCTAGTGCAGTATTTAATATGATAGGAAAATAGTCCATCACTATTTGCTCAAAATGCAAATACAAAGATACCATCTACTTGGCACAATCTACTTTGGTCAATGTTTTCCACAGAGATCCCGTTGCCTAATTTAAACGAAGAACGCATGACCCACATTTAAATGAAGAACAATTATTTATTGAAATTCAATGGTCCAAGTGGCTGGTTATTATCGTATAGCAGCACCACCTGAAAGCATCATATAGCAACAGCAACAGCTCATAGCAACTCATCATACAGCAGCAGCAGTCTGCAATTCATCATATACCAGCAGCAGCTCATAGCAATTCATCATATAGCAGCAGCAGGAGCAGCTCATAGCAATTCATCATATAGCAGCAGCAGGAGCAGCTCATAGCAATTCATCATATAGCAGCAGCAGGAGCAGCTTGTAGCAACTCATCATATAGCAGCAGCGGCGGCTCATAGCAATTCATTATATAGCAGTAGCAGCTCATAGCAACTCATCATACAGCAGCAGCAGCTCATAGCAATTCATCATATAGCAGCAGCAGGAGCAGCTCATAGCAATGCATCATATAGCAGCAGCAGAAGCAGCTCATAGCAATTCATCGTATAGTGGATCAGAATGAAAATTTGGCAAAAAAATCAGAGGAAATCCTCACCTTGTTGGATGAGCTCATCCTTCAACAGCACCTCAAGGCCATGGCCTGGGAGGAGGGGAGGGGGAATAAGGTGCCTTCTGCCACAGTGTGGCATCAGCCGTAGTTGTGCAGCGCCCGCCGGAGTAGTGCGTTGGACGAACCACGGTGGAGCAGCTGCCGGAGACCATGAGAATGAGGGGCGGCGCCAGAGGGAGGAGCAGCCAGGGAGATTTGCCCCTACCCGCCGGCCATGTAGCCTAGCTGGACATAGCATCGTCGAGGACTAGGCCAGATGGGACCAGTGGCGACGGCTCGCTGGAGGAACCCTAGTGCTGCAGGCAGGGGATCGAGGTAGAGGGAAAGGGGAGAGGAGATGCAAGCGGGCAGGGCAATGAATGCTTGCGTGTTTGTTTTTACTTGAGGGTCAGGTGTGACACAGGCGTCAGCAGTTGCATTTTGAGTGTAATATAGCCAGACAACAGAGTCATTTCACTATTCCCCTTCCCTTCAATTTTTAGTGAGGTTCTACCCGAAACACCCCCCCTCCAAAGCGAAATTAGTTAAGCCCAAGCCCATAACTCAAAAATGACTTCTTTACATCTTTTATGGCTTATTTTGACAATATGCCCTGAAAAGGCGGAATCGAAGTGGCCCTTAACCTGCAATTCAATTGTGCGTGCAATGATGAATGACTCCTGCCTGCTATTTGTACATTTAGGCATCATCATACATGGCATAACCTAATACATGTGCATTCCATTGTGGAATCTGGAATATGCAATGTTTATGTTAGTTCATACGTTGCACATGATGTTTAAATGCCCCTTAAATTTGGTCAGTCAAGTGATGGTCTTTAAGCCTCCTTCTTTGCTTCTTTTCTTGATATGTAATATTTGCTCACACATCTGTTCAATTGCTTGTTTGCATCAGCCAGCCATACTAGGACTGTTTGCTTTGATTACTTGCTGTTCTTGACCTAACACTCTAACAGAGCTTGTCAACGATTTAAACACTAAGGGCTGCTGTAGTGGGGCCTTGTCTAACTCATAGGTGACATAAAGGTTTGGCTGTACACTACAGTAGGCTCTCCAAGAGTACCTGGAGATCCAGTTCGAAGGTATGCCTAGTTTTTACATAGTGCAGATATAGTAACTTCTCATTTCATTCTGTGCAAGTGCAAGAGATGCGGCATGTTTCATTATGTGGTGTTGTTTTGTTATAATCTCATCCTTTTGTGTTCACAGACTGGAAAGTATGCATATTTATCTTCCAAGGAGACGAGTAACTAGTTTGTGTCACCTTGTAGAGGGGGTGCAATGAAGATAAGATTGAGGATTTCCAAGTACAAGATGTTAGGAAGGAGCCTTGCAAGAGAAGTAGGAGCTGCGCTGAGCCTCTTCAACCAGCTAAGGTAAGTCACTGTATGCAACTCAACAGTTCAATTCCTTGTTTGTTTCAGGCATAGTTAATTTTCTCTTTTCAATTGCTTTATTTGTCCTCAGTTAATGAGATGCCCAAATAATCATGCCTGATGTTCGGTACTTGTATCACTATTAGTTGACATAATTAAAGGCCTTGCCATTTAATTACTCTGCCGAAGTGTGCCTGAAGCTTTGAAGTCTATTAACCAACTATTATTGCATGAGGCTCGCAATCTAGTTTATACTACGCTAATGATTGCATAGTTTTGCCTGCTGTAGTATGTTTGTATGAAACCCTCTGCTGTTCATTATGCTCCCTAAGACTTTAATTGAGGTACAGAATGGCCAACTGCTTGCTTACTTATATGCAACGTGTTGTCTAAATTTGTAACTTGTCTGTGTTTTCGATTGGGCCCGAACATCATGCTCCTCCGGTGAGCTGAGAGGGATTTCTGTATGCAGGCTGCACAGACTATCTTTTTTATAATTTTTAAAATATCACCTGCTTATGCTTCATGACGTGTAACATTTTTTTTGAAAGTGACGTGTAACATTATTATTAGTCCTGTTTTGCCATGTAGTACAAAATAGTGTCTTGTTCGCTTCACTGTTGTAACTATATTTTTGCCCTAGTCATGTGTACTTACAGAAACATTTCAGGATGAAGTGACATCAACACAAAGATCTGCGAGCAGTGCGGCATGGCCGTTACCGAATGATTATGGATTGGAATTGGAATGTGCTGATGTTCTCGAGCATCAACTAGAGGTGGCAAGACAACGTGTACATGATTGTCAACGTATAATCAACAAGTTGAGACTGGACATGCAGGTATTAGATGCAGGAGTCAACAAAATGAAACAAGACACTGAGGTAACCATGAAGGAATTGGAGATTTTGCAGACTGAAATTTGTGCTATCTAAATCCAGCCAATCCTATTTTCTGAAGAGATTATAGTTCAAATGGAGTTAAGTTGATGCGCGTCCATGATGCATGAGCTGTATTTGCCCAGTGTATGTAATTTGCTGTTTGTGTATGCTTTATTATCACCTGTGCTGAACCATAATGCCCAGTGGGTATAATCGGCTGTAATTTCTTTATTGTATAGTGTAGGATTATTCTACCTTTCTATGCCTTGATCTCTTTGTTGTATAGTGTATGCTTTCTAGAGGTGATAGTATTGAGTAGGATAATTCTTTGAATATGCTATATCGTTCAAACGGGGGCCAACTCGCCCGACCATGGCCCTTCACGGGCCGTCGGATCCATGGGCCTTCTACGTCTCGTAGGATCCATGGGCCTTCTACGTCTCGTAGGATCCATGGGCCTTGTACGTCTCGTAGGATCCAGGGGCCTTCTACATCTCGTAGGATCCATGGGCCTTCTACGTCTCGTAGGATCCATGGGCCGCTGACTCATTTATGGGTCTTGTACGGGCCTTTAATGGGCCGTATACGGGCCTTTAATGGAAATGACAGTAATGACAGCTATGAAAATGGCCCAACAGACAAATGGTCCACAAACGGGCCGATTGTTATGACGGGCTGAATTTGGCCCACAAGCAGAAAATGACAGTAACGGGTCGTAAGTAACCGAATGCTGCAAATGAGCCCAAGAATAAATGGGCCCTCAGAAGGCCAAAAGTTAACTTGGGCTGGAAACGGCCCAACGGAATAACGGGCCGTTAATGGGTATAAAGTGATACACTATTCATTACGGGCCAGTTTCACCACGGGTCGTTAATGGGTGTAAAGTAATACACTGTTCATTACGGGCCAGTTACAGCACGGGCCGCTAATGGGCCAAGAGTTACAAAGGGCCTCATATGGGCCGAAAGACGTCATGGGCTATACATGGGCCAGAAGTGAAAATGGGCTGGAATCATATTGGATGGCCCAGATGACGCTACTGGGCCTAATTCGGATAGGGCGTAACGGGCCTTGGGTTAGCGGGCTGTAAATGGGCTATATGCGAACAGGCCGTTAATAGGCTTTCCATGGGCCGGCCTGCCAGTCTTTGACCAAGTCAAACGGGCCGGCCTTTTCACAGGAATGGGCCACTGTTGGGCCGTGCCACGTGTCGACGTATCATAGGCGCCTTCTGTCCAGTGAGTGGATGACATCTGTCCCAACGATGAGCCGACACGTGTTTCCTCTAGCCAATGATGATTTTACACGTGGAAAATCCCCATTGGTCGGGGCTGTTAACGGGTTATCGGATCCAAAACCCGACCCGATAGCTTAACGGCGTTCCGTTACGGTGGATGCCACGTGTCGGTCACCCTTGACGAAAGCACTTCTGTGACGCGTGATTTATCGTCATGGAAGTGGACACTTTCGTGATGATATTTTTGGTAATGTCATGGAACACTTCTACGACAGCACAGGTATGACTATCTTGATTCTGTCATAAATTTGTCATGGATGTACATGCATGACAAAAAATGCGACCTACTGTGACAAACACGTATCATCACGGAAGTGTATTTTTTTGTAGTAATGGGTCCTTATATTGAGCTAATAAGACAAGCTACTCCTCATTGTCGGAGATATCGATGACGATTGGCTCCTTGAATATGGAAGAGGGTGAGACCTCCGCATCGTGGGTGCCCTCGTTGTAGTGGTGAGTTGCCTGAGCCGCGTCGGGCACCAACCTGTTGGCTCTCGAGATGAGGTAAACATGTGTACGATGAGAAAACACCTCGTAGTCTTCGTCGAAGGCACCGACGATGGCCTCGAGAAAAAGCCACGAACTATCGTTTAAAGCAGCCAACCGCGTCGCGGCGTCGGCGCGCGAGGCGTCAACGGTGGCCTCGACGGCGAGGTGCTCCTCTAAAATCTAGGGGTCGGCACGAATGGCAGCCATCGCGACCTCATCCGCGCGTGCGGCCGCGATTTGCTTCTCCGCTGCCAAATGTTCCTTGAGATCCTGGCTATACTGCGTGCACCATGGCTTAGGCTAGTGATTATTTTGTGGAGGGGTCGGTGATTTGGGTGGAAGGTGTCGCGCTCACGCCGGCGTTCGGGGCATGTGGGATGTGAAAGGAGGAGGAGGATGGGGGTCGGGTGTGGATTACCTACCTGGATAAGCGAGGCCGAGCAGCGTGAAGGAGGGTCGCCGGCGAGGAGGCGGCACTGCAAGCAAGGAGTGAAGGTTTCAACTTGGAGAGGAAGGCGGAAACAGGGGAAATGTAGCTTTTGGTAAGGGGGAGGGGGCGGGGAGGTAGATATTTCCGCGGAAGCCGAAAATTTGGAATCGCTTCAGCGAAAAAACTAGCGCACAAAGTGTCATCATACACGGTCCCTTATTCAGGGCGGGCTATGGAATGTAGTCGTCGCACCTTCTCGTGTAAGCCGTATGCGTACTATACTGTGACGGTGCTCCAAGATATTTTGTGCTACATCTCACACGGTTGGTTATAATAAACTGTGTGGGATCTACTTTATTTTTCATCTTGATTTCAATTACATAACGGGGTCACAACAGCCATGGACAGTGTTTGAATTGCTAGACCTTTTATCTGCAGTGAACATGCAACTATATGTGTGCCATAAAAGAATTGGAATTATTCAGGGTTCATTTAGACATTTTTATGCATTAAGTGAGTTCTCAATGCATTTATGTGCATAATTTAAATTTGAACTACATGCATATGCTCCAGTGCATATAAATTGGTTGAAAAATCAAATCTCTATCCTTGGGTACATGCTTAGGTCCCATGCAAGAAATGGGAATGAATGTCAAACACCCTGCCACCGTCACTCGGCCGCAAACATTGAGATACCTGGTTTTTAAATTCTAGTAAATACAAAACTCATCTGAAATTCATGAAACTTGGCATGCTATCATGGAGCGGCATCAACATGTCGTGGTAAATTTTTTGTCCCGTTTGGGTCAGGTTTGGGTATATGCTTCTCACAAACCAGAGCTTCTCACAACAAGCATGATGGTTTCGGTAGGGAACACCCCGCCTTTAGGGACGAAACGGTATCCATTGCCTCTTATTACTTTCAACAAATTTCTCGTGTCCACATAGAACAACAGGAGTGTGTGTTATTTTTTGTGATTTTTCGGGGTTCGTTTGGACATTTTTATGCATTAAGTGAGTTTTCAATGCATTTATGTGCATAATTCAAATTTGAACTACATGCACATGCTCCAGTGCATATAAATTGGTTGAAAATCAAATCTTTGTCCTTGGGCGCATGCTTAGGTCCCATGCAAGAAATGGGAAAGAATGTCAAACACCCTGCCACCGTCACTCGGCCGCAAACATTGAGATACCTGGTTTTTAAATTCTTGTAAATCCAAAACTCGTCTGAAATTCATGAAACTTGGCATGCTATCATGGAGCGGCATCAACATGTCATGGTAAATTTTTTGTCCCATTTGAGGCAGGTTTGGGTATATGCTTCTCACAAACCAGAGCTTCTCACAACAAGCATTATTGTTTTCGGTAGGGAACGCGCCACCTTTGGGGACGAAATGATATCCGTTGCCTCTTATTCCTTTCAAAAAATTTCTCATGTCAACATAGAACAACAGGAGTGTTGTGTTATTTTTTGTGATTTTTTGGGGTTCGTTTGGACATTTTTATGCATTAAGTGAGTTTTCAATGCATTTATGTGCATAATTCAAATTTGAACTACATGCACATGCTCCAGTGCATATAAATTGGTTGAAAAATCAAATCTTTGTCCTTGGGTGCATGCTTAGGTCCCATGCAAGAAATGGGAATGAATTTCAAACACCCTTCCACCGTCACTCGGTCGCAAACATTGAGATACCTGGTTTTTAAATTCTAGTAAATCCAAAACTCGTCTGAAATTCATGAAACTTGGCATGCTATCATGGAGCGGCATCAACATGTCGTGGTAAATTTTTTGTCCCATTTGGGGCAGGTTTGGGTATATGCTTCTCACAAACCAGAGCTTCTCACAGCAAGCATGACGATTTCGGTAGGGAACGCCCCACCTTTGGGGACGAAACGATATCCATTGCCTCTTATTGCTTTCAAAAAATTTCTCGTGTCAACATAGAACAACAGGAGTGTTGTGTTATTTTTTGTGATTTTTCTGGGTTCGTTTGGACATTTTTATGCATTAAGTGAGTTTTCAATGCATTTATGTGTATAATTCAAATTTGAACTACATGCACATGCTCCGGTGCATACAAATTTGTTGAAAAATCAAATATTTGTCCTTGGGTGCATGCTTAGGTCCCATGCAAGAAATGGGAAAGAATGTCAAACACCCTGCCACCGTCACTCGGCCGCAAACATTGAGATACCTGGTTTTTAAATTCTAGTAAATCCAAAACTCGTCTGAAATTCATGAAACTTGGCATGCTATCATGGACCGGCATCAACATGCCGTGGTAATCTTTTTGTCCCATTTGGGGCAGGTTTGGGTATATGCTTCTCACAGACCAGAGCTTCTCACAACAAGCAGATGGTTTCACTAGGGAACGCCCCACCTTTGGGGACGAAACAATATCCATTGCCTCTTATTGCTTCTCACAACAATCCTTCACCACTGGTACTTCCTCCTGTACAACTCCTGATAAGGAATTTACTTGAGTCCTACTCGGCACATGCCGGGATACATACTTGATCCTTCTTCCTTCTGGGGTGGTGAGCAAAATCGACTTACTGATGCAATCGATGTTTCCTCCATACATCGACAGCCAATCCATACCCAGAATCACATCCAAACCTTGCGGCTCCAAAATTATCAGATCTGAGGGGAAAACATGCCTACCTATGGTCAATGGCATCTGAAAACATCCTTGGCTTGCCATATACTCTGCTCCTGGCAAGCTCAGTAACATAGGTGTACTAAGAACTTTGGTGGGCAGTTTATACTTATCCACAAATCCCCTTGATATGTATGAATGCGATGCACCAGTATCAAAAAGAACAACTGCAGTAAATGACTTAACCAAAAACTTACCTATTACTGCATCTGGCTGGGCTTCAACCTCCTCCACGTTAATGTGGTTCACTTGTCCCCTGTTGAAAGGGTTGGGCTTCTTCCCAGAGCTTCCATTACCGTTTCCATTCTTAGCTTCAGGACATTCATTGGCATAATGTCCAGTCTTCTGGCACTTGTAGCAAGTAACATGGCTTAGATCTTTCTTGGCGGGCGTTGCTGGGTTGGAACGGTTCTGTCCGTTGCTGCCTCCATTACCATTCCTGTTCTTGGAGCCACTATGGTTGTGCGAACTTCCTCCAGTGTGATTGTGACCTCCATGGTTATGCCGAAGGGGTCCTCCCGAGTTCGGGGAAAAACAGGGTCTCTGCTGAGCTCCAGAATTATACTTCCCTTGTTCATACTTCCTCTTGCGGTTGTCAATCTGCTGCTGCTTCCCTTCAATCATGAGAGCTCTATCTACCAACTCCTGGTAATTATTGAAATTTGCCACCATCAACTGCATGCTCAGCTCATCATTCAGTCCTTCCAGAAACTTCTCCTGCTTAGCTGCATCTGTAGCGACGTCATCTGGGGCATAACGTGCTAGCTTACTAAAGTCATCCACATACTGGCCAACTGTGCGTCCTCCTTGGCACAAGTTGCGGAACTCGCGCTTCTTCATGGCCATAGCTCCTGTTGATACATGGGCAGTGCGAAAAGCCTGCTGGAACTGGTCCCATGTAACAGTGTCGATGGGGTAAGTGACTGTGAAATTCTCCCACCATGATGCTGCGGGTCCATCAAGCTGATGTGCGGCAAAATGCACTCTCTCCGCATATGAGCATCCTGCAGTGGTTAACTCCCTTCCAATCTTACGGAGCCGATCATCTGCGACTATCGGCTCGGTGCTACTGGAGAACACCGGCGGATTCGGCCTTAGAAAACGGGCTAAGTGATCAACATGTGGTGGTGGTGGGTTGTTGTTGTTGTTCCCCTGATTCTGATTGTAGACTAGTATCTCATCAATGCATTCTGCTGCTGGATCAACTGAGTGAGCTCCGGTGGGAAAGCAAATCCATTGTCGCATCTCGGAGGCATCTGCTGGGTTTACAAAAGATGAGAAAACAGAGTAGAATGAGGTCTAGGGGGAAAACACTACCCATATGCACATGAGACAAACACAAACATATCACTCAATCAATCAAGCAAGGGCATACAATCGGTCTAGAACTATCGTTACAAAAGTGCTCGGACTATACTATATACATGGTGGAATACTACTACTGATATGGTGGTCGACTAGAAAAATTGATCAGTCGAAGACTCCATGATATCCGCTCCAGCTTCATCAACATAGTCATCATCGCCATCGTCGGGGTCCGAGTCGGTGTCGTCGATGATGATGTAGTTCTCCGGGCAAGTGGAATCGTCATCTTCTCCTCCTGGCGCGGGGTCTCCCATGAATACTCCCAGCTTCCTTGTCAGGCCGTCATTCTTCTCCACTAGTACGACGATTTCCTCCTCATAATCTTCGCGAGTAGCCTTGAATTCTTGCTCCAGCTCCGTGATCCTTGTCATCGCCTTCTTCAAATCTGCCATGCTTGCGCACATCTGGTTCTCCTGGCGTCGGATCTGCTGGTTTAACTCCTAGATGAAAGCTGCAATCGATCTATCCTTCCTGGTGTTGATCATCTCCCATTTCTCATCTCGGCGCCCACAAATCTGGTAGATAGTATCCTTGAGATCCTTGTGGTAAACTTCTCCAATGCGTCCCATGGCGATGTGGGCTGCCATAATCTTTCCTAGACTCCAGGTAGGTGCATCAAAGGAAAACTCTATGGGCTCAGTGACTGGCATGAACGTCCTTCCTGGAATTTGAACTTGAATCATCCAGCGCTCCTCTTCTAGTAAAGTGGCGTTGTAAGTCCCGGTGAAGCTTGGTATTCCAATGTTCAGGTATCTAGTGACTTCCTTCAAGTGGCGTCCAAAAGGTGTGTCTTCATCCGGTTGTGCAAACTTGTTCCTTGCGTCCGCCATCCTAAAGAGTAGAAAATGGAGAGAAGTCAGAAATGAGAAGAGAGTAGTGATCTAGGGCTTTAGCTTTGTGGTCGTGTCCTACAGTCAGCGTGTGCTCTGATACCATCTTGTAGCGACCAGACCTCAAACAGTCTGATCTCTGTGCATCAGTGTCATCCCTGGATCGGTAATGCTGACACGCACAGTACTTGAGGATTTATAACAGAGTAGCAATCACACACTTATTAGAACGAATGTCTCAAAAGAGAACTTATTATAATAAATATGGCTTAAGGCCATCTAATACGATAATAGCGGAAGGCTTGGAAGATAAAGTGAGTCCATCAACTCGAACGGCATCACTGAGTGAAAGACAACGACCTATGGCTCCTTACTCGTCGTCTGAAAAGTCTACAACATGATACGTTGCAGCCCGAAACAGATCAGCACATGGAATATGCTGGCAAGGCAACACAAAAGAGTAATGAACAGAATGAAGCTATCACTATATGCATATATGGCTGGTGGAGGCTGTATGGTTAATATGTTTTGCGGAAAGCCAATTTTTCCCTACAACAAAGGAATAAATTTTATTTAACTATCATGGTGGTAGTTAAACATTGAGAAGGTTCACCCAACTCAATCCCAATTAAGCATCATCATTAAACCCAATCAAATTATATTAAAAGTGATGAGATCCACATGATAATCCAAGAACTAGATACTCAAGATGTCCATAACCGGGGACACGGCTAACCATGATTAGTTTGTACACTCTGTAGAGGTTTGTGCACTTTTCCCCACAAGACTCGATCTCCTCCGTTGCAGTTCTCGCACTACATAATGTTTGAGAAACGGATGACCGAGACACATTCTTTCTGAAGAGGTCCCCTTAACCGATAGATAGGCCTGTACACCTATAATCCCCTACATCTGCTAGCCCATCATGGAAAGGTTTCCCACAACTTACTCAACTATGCCAGAGCCCATAATGGCATGTGGCTACACACGGAAGTTTCTAGCATGAACAATCTTATGATCCCTTTGAGCTTGGGTGGCAGTCCATAGGAGAATCACACAGTACCCCGGGATTTCCAAAAATACAGACAACACTGGGTTCCCCAGGTGCCTCAATCCACCCAGATGTGTATTAAAGTTGCCACCTTAAGTTAACCATTAATTAAGAATACTCACATCTGTCTTGAATACACTCAAACCCAAACCACGTCTACGAGCATAGCATAGCAATATAAGCACCGTAGAAGTAACTCCCATAGGTTTGATAATAAACAGGTGAATAGGTACTACCTCATCTACTTCCCAAATCCACAATTTAATTCAGATCCTAACCATGCAATTGTTTGAGGATTGATCTAATGCAATAAAACTGGGTAGTAAAGAGGTATGATCAAAGTGTTACTTGCCTTGCTGATGATCCGTAAAACCTAGAGACTCGTAGTAGCACGCTTCGCACTCCGGGTACTCTATCGCAACCAAACAAGCATACAATAAGCAATCAAACAAAGATGCACGGGTAAAACTCAAATAAGAAGATCTAACCAGAAAGTTCAACTTAAGAACTCCGGTTTGCAAAAAGAATCAAATCAAACGAAGCAACGAAAATCAAACTGCGAAAGAAACAAGCTTCGATTACTAATCTGGACTAAAATCAAATTTTACAGTAGCAAAAACTTCTTTAAGTTGATTAAACAGAAAGAGGGCTTCGAGACGAAACTCTAGGCGCTTGAATCGCCTGATTCCGATAAACGAGCGAAAAGATAAACTAAAACGCAAATCGGATCAGAAATCGCGATCGAAAATAATCGTGAAAAATCCGAGAAAAAGAAAAACTGACGAACAGACTAACGAACGAACGTTCGCTGTCTGCGGTTAAACGGTGAAAACCATTCGTTAAAACAAATGTACGAATGGGCGTTCGCTAAATAACTAAACCGAAAAAACAGATCTAAAAATAAAAAAAGGGATCTGGGGTTTCGAAAAAAACCGGTCGGTTTTCTCGTGAAAACCGACGGCGGCGGCTACCTCCGGCGGGGTCGGGCGGCAGCGGGGGGGCGGCGTCCGGCGGCGGCGCGGCGGGCGGCGGCG
>NC_057802.1:81979206-81980273 GCF_018294505.1 Triticum aestivum | reverse complement strand
TGCGGCAGCGGCTGCAGCAGCGCTCGGCGCTGGCGGTGGCGGGGGGGCTAGGGTTTGGGTCTCGGCGGGGTGGGCTGGCAGCGGCGACTTGGGCCTCGGGGCGGCTCGGGCTGCGGCTTATAAAGCCCGCGGCCGAAGGAATCCGGCTCGGGCACGGCCCGGAGGTCGGTTGACTTTTTTTTAAATTATTCCCCACAGAAAAATAAATAAAAGAAGTACTAAATGGACTCCAAAAATCCTGAAATAAATTTTCCCCGTCCTCTAAAAATCTGGACAAGGTGAACATTTATTTGGAACTCTAATGCAAATTTGAAAAACGCATATTTTTCCTAATTCAAATAAAATAGCGATAAAATTCCGAATAAAATGCTTATTTGATTTTAATATTAAATATCCAATATTTCTTTATTCTGAGGAAGTCATTTTATCCTCTCTCTTTTATTTTCATAAAAGAAATATTCGAAGAGAAAATAAATAAAATCAAACGATCCTCTTTTCAAAATTCGAGAAAACTCAAATATGAAAATAACGAAATTCCTAACTCTCTCCGTGGGTCCTTGAGTTGCGTAGAATTTCTAGGATGAAGCCAAAAATGCAATAAAATATGATATGCAATGATGATCTAATGTATAACATTCCAAATTGAAAATTTGGGATGTTACAAACCTACCCCCCTTAAGATGAATCTCGCCCTCGAGATTCGGGTTGGCTAGAAAACATGTGAGGGCAATCCTGTAACACCCCGAGAATCATGCTACAGTAACCCTCTGTGATTAAGCTAATCATGTTGCTAAACAGGGCTTGATCACATTTGGAACACATTTCTTTTCAAACTCCTAATTCAAACTTCAATTAAATTTAAAGTGGAAAATAAAAGTTTTCAAAAATTTAAACAAAAATGTTCGGTGGGTGCCAAATAATACACTGGTAATTATGGTGGAGAAAACACATTTTTATAAAATACCTAAATACTTTTAAATGAGATAAAACAGAAAAGAAAATAAACAAATAAAAAGAAAATGCAAAAGAACACAGACAAAGAAAAAGAAAAAGGAGAAGCCCCCCCC
>NC_057802.1:81970412-81978155 GCF_018294505.1 Triticum aestivum | reverse complement strand
CTGCGCCTCTCTCTTCTCCCCCCCAGATCCGCGCCGCTCCTTCCTTCCCCACGCCCGACGCGGTCGCCGTCGTTCACCGTCGTTCACACGGCCACCGTACCCACCTCGCCGCCCCAAGGTGTCTCCAAGGACCGCCGTCGCCCGCTGCTGCGTCTGGTGCAGCCCGTTGGAGACCGGAGCCCCTACAACGAGCACACCGAGCTCGTCTTCAACTTCGGACGCCGGCGACCCCCTTCTTCCCCGGCGCCGACCTGCTGCTCCTAAGCCTCTCACCGGCCTCTGTGTGCCGCGCGGTGAGCCTCTCCCCCTCCTCCCCTGTCCTTTCTCTCTCGCGCGCCCCCTAGCTGCTTCCCCACGCGCGCCCGAACGCCGCGCCGCGAAGCTCGCCGCCGGCAAGGCTCCGGTGACCTTTTGGTCACAGGCTCAAGCCCGTTGCACTCCCCACCGCGCGTAGATGCCCCCCAGCCCCTCCGCTTGCTCGATAGCCCGCCGTAGCCTCGTTTCCGTCGGGCACCCGTGCGTGCCGCCGCCTCCGCCGCTCGCCGGCGCCGATTCCGGCCAAGTCCGGCGAAGCCCCGGCCACCACTGGATGCGGCGCTGCGAGCTCTTTCGAATGGGCCTAGCCCCGCTCCTCCCCGAGCCCCGTAGCGCGATTCCGGCCAACTCCGGCGACGGGCCGCCGCTGTTTTGGTCGCCGGAGTCGCTCCGGCGCCGGCCGCCGACGTGGCTGGCCTGGGGCCATCCCAGTGCCACTGCCAGTGCGCCCCATGGGCCCCGTTGTCAACCCAGTCAACGTGCTGACTGGGCAGGCCCAGCCACTGACATGCGGGCCCCGTCGCAAAATTAAAAAAAAAAGAAGAAAGAGAAAAGGAAATGTTTTTATAATTAAAACTAATTAATTAATCTAATCACTCACTGACAGGTGGGCCCAGTAGTTATTTAACTAAAAATTAATTAGTTTAATCTTCTGTTAGCCCACTGTCTATGACAGGTGGGGCCCACTGGTCAGTTTGACCTGGTCAGCCGCTCTATTGACCTGCTGACGTCAGCATTGCCTCATGCTGACGTCATAATTCATTTTGCTTAATTTAAATAATTCCAGAAATTCAAATAAACTTTGAAAATTCATATCTTTTAAACCGTAACTCGGATGAAAATGTTTTCTATATGAAAGTTGCTCAGAACGACGAGACGAATCCGAATACGCAATTCGTTCGTCCACCACACCTCCCTAACCTATCGAACTAGCAACTTTCCCCCTCCGGTCCGTCTATCCGAAAACGCGAAACCTCGGGAATACCTCTCGGTTGTTTCCCCCCTTCACCGGTACCATCTACTGTCGCGTTAGGGCACACCTAGCACCGCGTATTGTCATGTTACGCTTTATGTTGTTCTGATTGCTCTGTTATTTATTGTGTTCCCCCTCCGTTAATTCTTTCCGGTAGACCCCGAGACTACCGGCGACCCCCAGTTCGACTACGGATTTGACGACCCCTACTTGCCAGAGCAACCGGGCAAGCCCCCCCCTTGATCACCAGATATCGCCTATTCTTCTCTATACTGCTTGCATTAGAGTAGTGTAGCATGTTACTGCTTTCCGTTAATCCTATCCTGATGCATAGCCTGTCATTGTTGCTACAGTTGTTACCCTTACCTGATATCCTAATGCTTAGTATAGGATGGTAGTGTTCCATCAGTGGCCCTACACTCTTGTCCGTCTGCCATGCTATACTACTAGGCCGTGATCACTTTGGGAGGTGATCACGGGTATATACTATATACATTATATACATGACACATGTGGTGACTAAAGTCGGGTCGGCTCGAGGAGTACCCGCAAGTGATTCTGATGAGGGGGCTGAAAGGACAGGTGGCTCCACCCTGGTAGAGGTGGGCCTGGGTTCCTGACGGCCCCCGACTGTTACTTTGTGGCGGAGCGACAGGGCAGGTTGAGACCACCTAGGAGAGAGGTGGGCCTGGCCCTGGTCGGCGTTCGCGGATACTTAACACGCTTAACGAGATCTTGGTATTTGATCTGAGTCTGGCCATTTGGTCTATACGCACTAACCATCTACGTGGGAGTAGTTATGGGTATCCCGACGTCGTGGTATCAGCCGAAGTTCTTTTGACGTCAGCAACTGAGTGGCGCGCGCCGCATTGGACCGTAAGCTCGCGCTTGTATTAAGGGGGCTAGGTCTGCTTCCGGCCGCGTACGCAACGTGCAGGTGTGCATAGGGCGATGGGCCCAGACCCCTGCGCGCATAGGTTTAGACCGGCGTGCTGACCTCTCTGTTGAGCCTAGGTGGGGCTGCGACGTGTTGAGCTTACGAGGCCGGGCATGACCCAGAAAAGTGTGTCCGGCCAAATGGGATCGAGCGTGTTGGGTTATGTGGTGCACCCCTGCAGGGAAGTTTATCTATTCGAATAGCCGTGTCCCTCGGTAAAAGGATGACCCGGAGTTGTACCTTGACCTTATGACAACTAGAACCGGTTACTGAATAAAATACACCCTTCCAAGTGCCAGATACAACCCGGTGATCGCTCTCTAACAGGGAGACGAGGAGGGGATCGCCGGGTAGGATTATGCTATACGATGCTACTTCGAGGACTTAAACCTACTCTCTTCTACATGCTGCAAGATGGAGGCTGCCAGAAGCGTAGTCTTCGACAGGATTAGCTATCCCCCTCTTATTCTGGCATTCTGCAGTTCAGTCCACTGATATGGCCCTTTACACATATACCCATGCATATGTAGTGTAGTTCCTTGCTTGCGAGTACTTTGGATGAGTACTCACGGTTGCTTTTCTCACTCTTTTCCCTTTTTCTATACCGGATTGTCGCAACCAGATGCTGGAGTCCAGGAGCTAGAGATCCCGAGGATGATTCTACATGGAGTTCGGCTTCGAGGAGTAGTTAGGAGGTCCCAGGCAGGAGGCCTTGCCTTTTCGATCGTTGCTACTTTTGTGCTAGCCTTCTTAAGGCAAACTTGTTTAACTTATGTCTGTACTCAGATATTGTTGCTTCCGCTGACTCGTCTGTGATCGAGCACTTGTATTCGAGCCCTCGAGGCCCCTGGCTTGTATTATAATGCTTGTATGACTTATTTTTGTTTTAGAGTTGTGTTGTGATATCTTCCCGTGAGTCCCTGATCTTGATCGTACACATTTGCGTGCATGATTAGTGTACGGTCAAATCGGGGGCGTCACAAGTTGGTATCAGAGCCAACTGCCTGTAGGAATCCCCCTTTCCAACTCCTTGGCCGAAGTCGAGTCTAGTCAGTAAAAAAAACTTTTACTAACATGGTTGTGTGGCTTACGGGCCCACGTCGCCATTTGGTGGTATTAGGATCTTTTACTCCTTGCCTATACTCTGGGACTCTGATCTCTCTTCTATTCGGGTTAAGTGAATTTTGCTAAATCTAACATTAGGATCTCGTTATCACTTTCACCCGGAGAGCCCCTTATTACTGATGATCGTCTGCTGCACGTGAAGACCCTGAAGATACTCTCCGCTGATAACCCGAGAACTTGTGTTCATCGCTTTTGCAATTCCCTTTCATCGATAAACTCCTATGGATAACCACGTATACTCGCCATTCATACAATGTTTCCCAGTTGATCTTGTTATTACAAGATACCCCGAAATTCTCTCTGTTGTTTCGAGAATCCTTTGAGCTTACTACCTTGCTGTTCTTTGTCACCTGAATACCCCTACGGATAATTCTCGCACTTACCGAGTATCCGCACATCCCCAGTTGATTCAAGTATTTCACAAAAGTGTTCAAAATACCATTCGATCTTCCGAAAATCCTCAGGAGCCTTTTTGCTCTTGGAATTCTTGCTTACTTGCATTATGATTAATCTTAAGTCTCGTAATCTTATTGGCATCTCTTGTCATTATCATTTTGAGTCCGTTGATTCAGTTTGTAGCGAATGCTCGCAATCCTCAATCAGAGCCTAGAGTTCATCCTTCCGGCTCAGATGTCATATTAAACATGAGTTGGTTCTCGACCAATCAAATTGCCGTCGATTGTACCCCTAAGGCTATTCAACTTATCCATCCTTAATCAGAGCGTTTGCTTGTGATCCCTTGATTTGGAAATCATAATTCCTTTGCAATTGAGCTCTGAGTTAGTCAGTTGTTTCTATAATTCAATGTCTTTGCATTGTTTCTTGCTCTGGTTTTGTGCCGATACTCACATCAGATCTTTATGGACTACCAGATCCTTTGTTGGATTTTATCCGACAATGTCCTTCATATTCAATATCCTTGTGAGCCTTTCCACAGATATATAATGCCTTTGGTAAATTGTATCCTCTGCTTTTTCAACCATGCTCTACTTTCGAGCCTGTGTTTATTACTCCTGAAGGTTGTGTTATATGGCCCTACAATACCCCGATGGGTTGAACCTATGCCTTCCTTGATAGGTGTGAACTTGAAAGTTTGCACGAGTCATACTCTTCTGCTATTTTGCCAGATAAAATTTCAGCACTACAACTTCTTCGAAAATGAGAAGTGAATGGAAGGTTATACATTGAAGAAGTGGGAGTCGACCTTGAACTTTGTGTTCATGCCCATGGACACGATGTAGATCCTACCGTAGAAGCTTCTTGTAATATTAACTGTTTCGTTGATGTAATATCATCTCGTATCTATGAATTGATCCTTTGCAATCGTGGTTCCGACCATAATTTCTCCTTGAATTCCATTTTTCAAGCAAGTGAAAACACTTGTCTTCTCCAGATCAATACATCTTCGCAACCTCTACGTCGATCTTCCTTCGAGTAATACCCTCCAGTACCTCGAGAATATCAAAGAATTGTGTTGCTTCCTATGAGTCTTCATCTAGTATTGCTTCTCACCGATTTCAGAATTCCCCTGGGTTCTGAGTTATTTCACTCGAGAACACCAATAAGTGAATCGATTCCACACTTCGATTCAATAACTCTAAGTAATTTTCGTTGCCTATGAATTTAATAATCCTTCAAGCCATTCCTAGCCTGATCGGCTATATCCTTATCGTGCAAACTTTTTACTGTGCTACATGGTCCTTCTCGGAGCACAATTTACGACGATGAGCTAAGCTTACGTCGATCTTCCTCGTCATATCATTCTTCCTTGAACAACAAGCTTGATTTCAAGTTTGTGTCGTACCCGTGGTTCGAATAACCTTTTGCTTCATCATACCTTTTAGCTTGATGTCATCGTTGATCGATTACATCTTCATGAAATCTCTCGACAAATGTGTCGTGATCATCATCTACATTCTGAGCTCTTCCAAGACATCTATCGAAATTTAGGATGAGAAATACCATCCTTGCCCCTCGATGAATTGTGTTATCATCGACAACATTCTTGCCTCCCCCCAACACAAACTTGTTCATATTTTGTGTTGTATCTTGATTTCCCTGCTATCCAACCTATGTTACGTTCTACCGTGGAGTATTACCATCTTTGATGTCAAGAATGTTGTGAGCATTACTCCACCTTTTAAGAATTCTTGGTACCGTGATACTTCTCACCATCACCATTCTTTCTTGGTCCCCGTGTTGTTTCTAAACGAAATACCGACAAATGTTATGTGATGTGTAAATTCTAAACTTCTAGCAACCCTATTGCTTTGAAGTTATTGGTCTATAGTTCCATTCTACGTCTATGGCTTAATGAATCATCATTCAAACATTGATCGTGCTACCTAGCCCATATTTCGGGTGCACATTTCAGCCAATGTTTAACTGAGTATGTTTTCCTCGAGCATACCTCATTATATCATTCGATCTAGCTAATGTTATCTCCTTGTTCACATAGTTGTGGAAATCCATCTTTTGGAAATCTCAATGGATTGTCGCTGAGTCAATCAGTCACCTCCTCACCTCTCCTTGATGTAATGATGAACCCTTGTTCGGAACTCGCTTCCATAGTTCATCTCCCGAGAATCTTCGATGTCGTTTCAACAATTTGTGCTGCACCTTTCTTCTCAGGCATCCTGAGTCTGAGTTATCCTAACACCAAGCAGACCTGAATCTCGGTCAGATATGATGGTTGGAACATATTTCCAAGAGTTATAACATTGGCCTATTTATGACCCGGTAAGGTGATGATACCCAGCACACCTGGTGGGAGGACCTATTGTTATAAGTTTTCCCTTTTAGCAAGGTTAGCTATTCTTCCATGAGAAAATTGTAAGACTTATTCTATAAGTTGTTCCTGATGGATCCTTTTGTTTCCAAAGTCTGATCTTCACCTGTTGATCATGTCAATGCTATCTCGAAGCATGTCTATGGTACTCCGATTTTCAACACGAACATTTGAAGCCCAAAGCTAATTGTTTCCTGCTCAATTATCCAAACACCGTTGTAGGGGTAATGTCATGAAATTTCTCTCCCCTACCTAAAGAGTTTTCTACATTATATCCTGTCAGGGATATCATGCTCTGCTTGTCCTTGGGAAGGATATACCCTTGAAATATGTGTTTAAACACATTTTCCTTTCCATTGTTCTGTTTAATCTGATAATCATATTTTCCTATCAATTGGTTGGTTTAACGTTTCTGGTGATCTATATGATCTAAGCAGTAATATTCGTCTGCTTATGTAAACACCTCGGTGTACAATGCTGTCAGCAAGACCCTAATACTATTGTTGATGACATTCCGGTAGCCACCGATGGACGAGAACCTTGCCTAGTGGTCCGCATCGTTCAACAAGCAGGAAAATGGTTCTCTTCGTCCCTCGCCCTTGGTACCGATGTTGATGTCGACATAAATGACAAGCTATCCTCTGACATGCCTTGCTTACATGATCACACAAGACGTCTCCGCCCTTCCTACTTTTAACCCACATGGTGGGCCCATAACCCACAGTTCCACAGGATCAAAACCTGACTCTCTTGTACAACCCTGTCTCTAATGGTTATTCCTCACGCTTGGCTTCGTATTTAATTCACGGGCCACCTTCCTAGTGCTCTATTCTGGTATCAAACGCAATACTTACTCTCACTGCTCTGAACCCCTTTTCCTCTCTGGTTAAGACTTCGAGCAACTATCTACCCGTTTGAAACTTCTTATTGTACCATATTACTTTGCTCTCGGCATGTTTTATTCGTTCAACTCGAGAGATACTCATATGTTCATTCGTGGGATAACCCCCGGTGATTACCCCTGGTAGCGTTCTATCGTTGTCAAGCTGCCCCTTTTCCTATTCGTAAGTACGATGGAGCTCCCGAAGAAAGGATGCCAACATCGTCATGATGACCGAAGCAGAGAAATGAAGACACCCCCGTAATGGATCGACCTCTTCGAGAAGAGCAACCAAGACCAAGATGACTCGTTAGAATTTTGTAACCAAATCCCTTCCCCGTCACTTCCCCTCTTAAATCTCGGGACAAGATTTCTTGTAGTGGAGGAGATTTGTAACACCCCGAGAATCATGCTACAGTAACCCTCTGTGATTAAACTAATCATGTTGCTAAACAGGGCTTGATCACATTTGGAACACATTTCTTTTCAAACTCCTAATTCAAACTTCAATTAAATTTAAAGTGGAAAATAAAAGTTTTCAAAAATTTAAACAAAAATGTTCGGTGGGTGCCAAATAATACACTGGTAATTATGGTGGAGAAAACACATTTTTATAAAATACCTAAATACTTTTAAATGAGATAAAACAGAAAAGAAAATAAACAAATAAAAAGAAAATGCAAAAGAACACAGACAAAGAAAAAGAAAAAGGAGAAGCCCCCCCC
>NC_057802.1:81960158-81970071 GCF_018294505.1 Triticum aestivum | reverse complement strand
AAGGGCGCCAGCACCCCCCGCCTCCTCGGGCCTCTCACCCACTCGCCCCCGCTCTCCTCTCGGCCTCTGCGCCTCTCTCTTCTCCCCCCCCAGATCCGCGCCGCTCCTTCCTTCCCCACGCCCGACGCGGTCGCCGCCGTTCACCGTCGTTCACACGGCCACCGTACCCACCTCGCCGCCCAAGGTGTCTCCAAGGACCGCCGTCGCCCGCTGCTGCGTCTGGTGCAGCCCGTTGGAGACCGGAGCCCCTACAACGAGGACACCGAGCTCGTCTTCAACTTCGGACGCCGGTGACCCCCTTCTTCCCCGGCGCCGACCTGCTGCTCCTAAGCCTCTCACCGGCCTCCGTGTGCCGCGCGGTGAGCCTCTCCCCCTCCTCCCCTGTCCTTTCTCTCTCGCGCGCCCCCTAGCTGCTTCCCCACGCGCGCCCGAACGCCGCGCCGCGGAGCTCGCTGCCGGCAAGGCTCCGGTGACCTTTTGGTCACGGGCTCAAGCCCGTTGCACTCCCCACCGCGCGTAGATGCCCCCCAGCCCCTCCGCTTGCTCGATAGCCCGCCGTAGCCTCGTTTCCGTCCACCACACCTCCCTAACCTATCAAACTAGCAACTTTCCCCCTCCAGTCCGTCTGTCCGAAAACGCGAAACCTCGGGAATACCTCCCGGTTGTTTCCCCCCTTCACCGGTACCATCTACTGTCGCGTTAGGGCACACCTAGCACCGCGTATTGTCATGTTACGCTTTATGTTGTTCTGATTGCTCTATTATTTATTGTGTTCCCCCTCCGTTAATTCTTTCCGGTAGACCCCGAGACTACCGGCGACCCCCAGTTCGACTACGGATTTGACGACCCCTACTTGCCAGAGCAACCGGGCAAGCCCCCCCCCTTGATCACCAGATATCGCCTATTCTTCTCTATACTGCTTGCATTAGAGTAGTGTAGCATGTTACTGCTTTCCGTTAATCCTATCCTGATGCATAGCCTGTCATTGTTGCTACAGTTGTTACCCTTACCTGATATCCTAATGCTTAGTATAGGATGGTAGTGTTCCATCAGTGGCCCTACACTCTTGTCCGTCTGCCATGCTATACTACTGGGCCGTGATCACTTTGGGAGGTGATCACGGGTATATACTATATACATTATATACATGACACATGTGGTGACTAAAGTCGGGTCGGCTCGAGGAGTACCCGCAAGTGATTCTGATGAGGGGGCTGAAAGGACAGGTGGCTCCACCCTGGTAGAGGTGGGCCTGGGTTCCTGACGGCCCCCGACTGTTACTTTGTGGCGGAGCGACAGGGCAGGTTGAGACCACCTAGGAGAGAGGTGGGCCTGGCCCTGGTCGGCGTTCGCGGATACTTAACACGCTTAACGAGATCTTGGTATTTGATCTGAGTCTGGCCATTTGGTCTATACGCACTAACCATCTACGTGGGAGTAGTTATGGGTATCCCGACGTCGTGGTATCAGCCGAAGTTCTTTTGACGTCAGCAACTGAGTGGCGCGCGCCGCATTGGACCGTAAGCTCGCGCTTGTATTAAGGGGGCTAGGTCTGCTTCCGGCCGCGTACGCAACGTGCAGGTGTGCATAGGGCGATGGGCCCAGACCCCTGCACGCATAGGTTTAGACCGGCGTGCTGACCTCTCTGTTGAGCCTAGGTGGGGCTGCAACGTGTTGAGCTTACGAGGCCGGGCATGACCCAGAAAAGTGTGTCCGGCCAAATGGGATCGAGCGTGTTGGGTTATGTGGTGCACCCCTGCAGGGAAGTTTATCTATTCGAATAGCCGTGTCCCTCGGTAAAAGGACGACCCGGAGTTGTACCTTGACCTTATGACAACTAGAACCGGTTACTGAATAAAATACACCCTTCCAAGTGCCAGATACAACCCGGTGATCGCTCTCTAACAGGGAGACGAGGAGGGGGTCGCCGGGTAGGATTATGCTATACGATGCTACTTCGAGGACTTAAACCTACTCTCTTCTACATGCTGCAAGATGGAGGCTGCCAGAAGCGTAGTCTTTGACAGGATTAGCTATCCCCCTCTTATTCTGGCATTCTGCAGTTCAGTCCACTGATATGGCCCTTTACACATATACCCATGCATATGTAGTGTAGTTCCTTGCTTGCGAGTACTTTGGATGAGTACTCACGGTTGCTTTTCTCACTCTTTTCCCTTTTTCTATACCGGATTGTCGCAACCAGATGCTGGAGTCCAGGAGCTAGAGATCCCGAGGATGATTCTACATGGAGTTCGGCTTCGAGGAGTAGTTAGGAGGTCCCAGGCAGGAGGCCTTGCCTTTTCGATCATTGCTACTTTTGTGCTAGCCTTCTTAAGGCAAACTTGTTTAACTTATGTCTGTACTCAGATATTGTTGCTTCCGCTGACTCGTCTGTGATCGAGCACTTGTATTCGAGCCCTCGAGGCCCCTGGCTTGTATTATAATGCTTGTATGACTTATTTTTGTTTTAGAGTTGTGTTGTGATATCTTCCCGTGAGTCCCTGATCTTGATCGTACACATTTGCGTGCATGATTAGTGTACGGTCAAATCGGGGGCGTCACAAATCCTTCCGTAGGTCTTCCTCTCGTTCCCAGGTAGCTTCATCTTCGGTATGGTGGCTCCACTGAACCTTGCAAAACTTGATAACTTTGCTGCGTGTAACTCGGTTGGAAAACTCGAGAATCTTGACTGGCTTCTCCTCGTAGGTCAAATCGCTATCCAACTGTATCGCTTCCAGTGGCACTGTATCTCTCAGAGGGATATCAGCCATCTCTACGTGACACTTCTTCTACTGAGAACGTGGAACACGTCGTGAACTTCTGACAATCCTTCGGTCAATTCCAACTTGTAAGCAACTTCTCCCATACGTTCCAAAACTTTGTATGGTCCCACAAAACGTGGTGCTAACTTTCCCTTAACTCCAAAGCGCTTCACTCCTCGAAGTGGTGATACATGAAGATACGCTCTGTCTCCGACTTCGTAAACTGTCTCCTTGCGCTTAGAATCCGCAGAACTCTTCTGCCTGGACTGGGCTACCTTGAGTCTATCGCGAATCAGCTTAACCTTCTCTTCAGACTCTTTAATCAAATCTGGTCCAAACAACTGTCGGTCTCCAACTTCATCCCACAGCAACGGTGTCCTGCACCTCCTTCCGTACAATGCTTCGAAAGGGGCCAACTTCAAACTGGCTTGATAGCTGTTGTTGTAAGAGAACTCTGCGTAAGTAAAATTATCGTCCCAACTAGATCCATAGTCTAGTGCACAAGCTCTCAACATGTCCTCCAGAATCTGATTGACTCTCTCAATCTGTCCATCTGTCTGTGGGTGAAAAGCTGTACTGAACTCTAGCCTGGTTCAAAAAGTTTCATGCAACTGATTCCAAAACTTTGAGGTAAACTGGGTTCCTCTATCTGATACAATGGTCCTCGGAACTCCATGGAAACATACGATCCTGGTCATGTATATCTTTGCCAACTTAGCACTGGTGTAAGTGGTCTTCACTGGGATGAAATGAGCTACTTTCGTCAAACAACCGACTAGAACCCATACCGAGTCATAGCCTGAACGAGTCCTGGGCAGTCGTGTGATAAAATCCATGCCTAGCTTGTCCCACTTCCATTCGGATATTGGCAATGGTTGTAGCAATCCTACTGGCTTCTGATGCTCTGCCTTCACTCTCTGACATACATCACAAAATGCTACATACTCCGCAATATTCTTCTTCATTCCGATCCCCCAGAAGCTACCCTTCAAATCCATATACATCTTGGTATTTCCTGGGTGAACCGAATATGGAGAATCATGGGCCTCCTGCAAAATCAGCTTCCTGATCTCCTGATCATTTGGCACATATACGCTGTCCTAAAACCCTAATGTATCATGCTCATCCTCACGAAATCCTTTAGCCTTTCCTTTGCTCATCCTTTCCTTTATCTCGGCTATCTCCTTGTCCGTCTTCTGAGCTTCTCTAATCTTATCCATCAAAGTAGATTGAATCTCCAAGGCTGCAACATAGCCTGTCGGAACTATCTCCAAACATAGCTCGCGAAGGTCCTCTACTAACTCCTTGGGTAACTCTCCGGTCATGAGTGTATTGACATGACTCTTGCGACTCAACGCATCGGCTACTACGTTAGCCTTTCCGGGATGATAATGCAACTTCATATCATAATCCTTAATGAGTTCCAACCATCTCCTCTACCTGAGATTCAACTCTTTCTGCGTGAAGATATACTTCAAACTCTTGTGATCCGTGTATACCTCATAATGGTTTCCGATGAGAAAATGTCTCCAAGTCTTCAATGAATGCACTACGGCTGCTAACTCCAAATCATGGGTAGCGTAATTCAACTCATGGGGTTTAAGCTGTCGTGAGGCATATGAAACAACTCTTCCCTCCTGCATAAGTACGGCTCCAAGTCCTCGACGAGAAGCGTTGCAATACACTTCATAATCCTTGCGTTGATCTGGCAGAATCAACACTAGTGATGTAACCAAGCATTTCTTCAACTCCTGAAAACTGGCGTCACATTCCTCCGTCCATTCGAACTTGGTGTCCTTTTTTAACAACTCCGTCATAGGCTTTGCAATCTTCGAGAAATTCTCAATGAACCTCCGGAAGTATCCTGCGAGTCCAAGAAAACTCTAGATCTCTCCAACTGACGTGGGTGCCTCCCAATTTGTCACAGTGACAACTTTGGTGGGGTCTACCACTATTCCTTCTCTGGATATAACATGTCCAAGGAATCCAACTTCCTTCAACCAAAACTCACACTTGCTGAACTTGGCATATAACTGATGTTCTCTGAGCTTCCCAAGTACTAAACACAAATGCTCTTTATGCTCCTCTTCATTCTTCGAGTAGACCAGAAGATCATCAATGAACACCACAACGAACTTATCCAAAAACTCCATAAACACCTTGTTCATCATGTTCATAAAATAGGCAGGTGCGTTAGTCAGGCTAAATGACATAATGATATACTCATATAGCCCGTACCTCGTGGTAAAAGCTGTCTTAGGTATATCCTGCTCTTGAATCTTCAGCTGGTGGTACCCTGATTGCAGATCGGTCTTGGAAAACACTTTAGCTCCTTGCAGCTGATCAAACAAATCATTGATCATCGGCAGTGGGTACTTGTTCTTGATCGTCACCTCATTCAATCCTCGATAGTCAACAACCATCCTTAACGATCCATCCTTCTTCTCCACTAGAAGCACTGGTGATCCCCAAGGTGACGAACTTGGGCGAATATAACCTTTATCCAGTAACTCCTTAATCTGCTTCTTAATTTCCTCCAAATCCTTTGCGGGCATTATGTACGGTCTCTTAGATATTAGCCCTGTGCCTGGCAAAAGCTCAATCAAAAACTCAATGTCTCTATCCGGTGGCATGCCTGCAACTCTTCTGGAAATACATCCGGGAAATCCTTCACCACTGGTACTTCCTCCTGTACAACTCCTGATAAGGAATTTACTTGAGTCCTACTCGGCACATGCCGGGATACATACTTGATCCTTCTTCCTTCTGGGGTGGTGAGCAAAATCGACTTACTGGCCCAATCAATGTTTCCTCCATACATCGATAGCCAATCCATACCCAGAATCACATCCAAACCTTGTGACTCCAAAATTATCAGATCTGAGGGGAAAACATGCCTACCTATGGTCAATGGCATCTGAAAACATCCTTGGCTTTCCATATACTCTGCTCCTGGCGAGCTCACTAACATAGGTGTACTAAGAACTTTGGTGCGCAGTTTATACTTATCCACAAATCCTCTTGATATATATGAATGCGATGCACCAGTATCAAAAAGAACAACTGCAGTAAATGACTTAACCAAAAACTTACCTATTACTTCATTTGGCTGGGCTTCAACCTCCTCCATGTTAACGTGGTTCACTTGTCCCCTGTTGAAAGGGTTGGGCTTCTTCCCAGAGCTTCCATTGCCGTTTCCATTCTTAGCTTCAGGACATTCATTGGTGTAATGTCCAGTCTTCTGGCACTTGTAGCAAGTAACGTGGCTTAGATCTATCTTGGCGGGCGTTGCTGGGTTGGAACGGTTCTGTCCGTTGCTTCCTCCATTACCATTCCCGTTCTTGGAGCCACTATGGTTGTGCAAACTTCCTCCAGTGTGATTGTGACCTCCATGGTTATGCTGAAGGGGTCCTCCCGAGTTCGGGGTAAAACGGGGACTCTGCCGAGCTCCAGAATTATACTTCCCTTGTCCCTACTTCCTCTTGTTGTTGTCAATCTGCTGCTGCTTCCCTTCAATCACGAGAGCTCTATCTACCAATTCCTGGTAATTATTGAAATTTGCAACCATCAACTGCATGCTCAGCTCATCATTCAGTCCTTCCAGAAACTTCTCCTGCTTAGCTGCATCTGTAGCGACGTCATCTGGGGCATAACGTGCTAGCTTACTAAAGTCATCCACATGCTGGCCAACTGTGCGTCCTCCTTGGCGCAAGTTGCGGAACTCACGCTTCTTCATGGCCATAGCTCCTGTTGATACATGGGCAGTGCGAAAATCCTGCTGGAACTGGTCCCATGTAACAGTGTCGATGGGGTAAGTGACTGTGAAATTCTCCCACCATGATGCTGCGGGTCCATCAAGCTGATGTGCGGCAAAATGCACTCTCTCCGCATATGAGCATCCTGCAGTGGTTAACTCCCTTCCAATCTTACGGAGCCGATCATCTGCGACTATCGGCTCGGTGCTACTGGAGAACACCGGCGGATTCAGCCTTAGAAAACGGGCTAAGTGATCAACATGTGGTGGTGGTGGGTTGTTGTTGTTGTTCCCCTCATTCTGATTGTAGACTAGTATCTGCATCAATGCATTCTGCTGCTGGATCAACTGAGTGAGCTCCGGTGGGAAAGCAAATCCATTGTCGCGTCTCGGAGGCATCTGCTGGGTTTACAAAAGATGAGAAAACAGAGTAGAATGAGGTCTAGGGGGAAAACACTACCCATATGCACATGAGACAAACACAAACATATCACTCAATCAATCAAGCAAGGGCATACAATCGGTCTAGAACTGTCGTTACAAAAGTGCTCGGACTATACTATATACATGGTGGAATACTACTACTGATATGGTGGTCGACTAGAAAAATTGATCGGTCGAAGACTCCATGATATCCGCTCCAGCTTCATCAACATAGTCATCATCGCCATCGTCGGGGTCCGAGTCGGTGTCGTCGATGATGATGTAGTTCTCCGGGCAAGTGGAATCGTCATCTTCTCCTCCTGGCGCGGGGTCTCCCATGAATACTCCCAGCTTCCTTGTCAGGCCGTCATTCTTCTCCACTAGTATGACGATTTCCTCCTCATAATCTTCGCGAGTAGCCTTGAGTTCTTCCTCCAGCTCCGTGATCCTTGTCATCGCCTTCTTCAAATCTGTCATGCTGGCGCACATCTGGTTCTCCAAGCGTCGGATGTGCTGGTTTAACTCCTGGATGGAAGCTGCAATCGATCTATCCTTCCTGGTGCTAATCATCTCCCATTGCTCATCTCGGCGCCCACAAATCTGGTAGATAGTATCCTTGAGATCCTTGTGGTAAACTTCTCCAATGCGTGCCATGGCGATGTGGGCTGCCATACTCTTTCCTAGACTCCAGGTAGGTGCATCAAAGGAAAACTCTATGGGCTCAGTGACTGGCATGAACGTCCTTCCTGGAATTTGAACTTGAATCATCCAGCGCTCCTCTTCTGGTAAAGTGGCGTTGTAAGTCCCGGTGAAGCTTGGTATTCCAATGTTCAGGTATCTACTGACTTCCTTCAAGTGGCGTCCAAAAGGTGTGTCTTCATCCGGTTGTGCAAACTTGTTCCTTGCGTCCGCCATCCTAAAGAGTAGAAAATGGAGAGGAGTCAGAAATGACAAGAGAGTAGTGACCTAGGGCTTTAGCTTAGTGGTCGTGTCCTATCGTCAGCGTGTGCTCTGATACCGTCTTGTAGCGACCAGACCTCAAACAGTCTGATCTCTATGCATCAGTGTCATCCCTGGATCGGTAATGCTGACACGCACAGTACTTGAGGATTTATAATAGAGTAGCAATCACACACTTATTACAATGAATGTCTCAAAAGAGAACTTATTACAATAAATATGGCTTATGGCCATCTAATACGATAATAACGGAAGGCTTGGACGATAAAGTGAGTCAATCAACTCCAACGACATCACTGAGTGAAAGACAATGACCTATGGCTCCTTACTCATCGTCTGAAAAGTCTGCAACATGATACGTTGCAGCCCGAAACAGGTCAGCACATGGAATATGCTGGCAAGGCAACTCAAAAGAGTAATGAACAGAATGAAGCTATCACTATATGCATATATGGCTGGTGGAGGCTGTATGGTTAATATGTTTTGCGGAAAGCCAATTTTTTCCTACAACAAAGGAATAAATTTTATTTAACTATCATGGTGGTATTTAAACATTGAGAAGGTTCACCCAACTCAATCCCAATTAAGCATCATCATTAAACCCAATCAAATTATATTAAAAGTGATGAGATCCACATGATAATCCAAGAACTAGATACTCAAGATGTCCATAACCGGGGACACGGCTAACCATGATTAGTTTGTACACTCTGTAGAGGTTTGTGCACTTTTCCCCACAAGACTCGATCTCCTCCATTGGATTTCTCGCACTACATAATGTTTGAGAAATGGATGACCGAGACACAGTCTTTCCGAAGAGGTCCCCTTAACCGATAGATAGGCCTGTACACCTATAATCCCCTACATCTGCTAGCCCATCATGGAAAGGTTTCCCACAACTTACACAACTATGCCAGAGCCCATCATGGCATGTGGCTGCACATGGAAGTTTCTAGCATGAATAATCTTATGATCCCTTTGAGTCAGGGTGGCAGTCCATAGTTGAATCACACGGTACCCCGGGATTTCCAAAAATACAGACAACACTGGGTTCCCCAGGTGCCTCAATCCACCCAGATGTGTATTAAAGTTGCCACCTTAAGTTAACCATTAATTAAGAATACTCACATATGTCATGAATACACTCAAACCCAAACCACGTCTACAAGCATAGCATAGCAATATAAGCAACGTAGAAGTAACTCCCATAGGTTTGATAATAAACAGGTGAATAGGTACTACCTCATCTACTTCCCAAACCCACAATTTAATTCAGATCCTAACCATGCAATTGTTTGAGGATTGATCTAATGCAATAAAAATGGGTAGTAAAGAGGTATGATCAAAGTGTTATTTGCCTTGCTGATGATCCGTGAAACCTAGAGACTCGTAGTAGCACGCTTCGCACTCCGGGTACTCTATCGCAACCAAACAAGCATACAATAAGCAATCAAACAAAGATGCACGGATAAAACTCAAATAAGAAGATCTAACCAGAAAGTTCAACTTAAGAACTCCGGTTTGCAAAAAGAATCAAATCAAACGAAGCAACGAAACTCAAACTGCGAAAGAAACAAGCTTCGATTACTAATCTAGACTAAAGTCAAATTTTACAGTAGCAAAAACTTGTTTAAGTTGATTAAACAGAAAGAGGGCTTCGAGCTGAAACTCTAGGTGCTTGAATCGCCTGATTCCGATAAACGAGCGAAAAGATAAACTAAAACGAAAATCGGATCAGAAATCACGATCGAAAATAATCGCGAAAAAACCGAGAAAAAGAAAAACTGACGAACAGACTAACGAACGAACATTCGCTGTCTGCGGTTAAACGGTGAAAACCGTTCGTTAAAACGAACGTACGAACGGGCGTTCGCTAAATAACTAAACTGGAAAAAAACCGATCTAAATATAAGAAACGGGATTTGGGGTTTCAAAAAAACGGACGGTTTTCTCGCGAAAACCGATGGCGGCGGCGGCTACCTCCGGCGGGGTCGGGCGGTGGCGGCAGGGCGAC